>NC_060276.1:27322385-27446514 GCF_021613505.1 Equus quagga | reverse complement strand
ACCCACCTCAACCAACTCCCCCTGTTGATCGGCGGGGAGGTTTTTGGGAAGAAAAAGGAAAAAAATAAAATCTTAAAAAAATTATATTTATGTATTTGTTATAAAATAACAATAAGAAAAGTCTCACATGTTGACATAACCAACACATTTTAATGAAAAATAACAATATTTTCCAAAACAAAACAAAAAAACTTTAGTAATAAGAATGGCATTGTTTCCCATTTTTGCAAATTTTTTAAATGCCTTGCTTAACAGAAGCTGAATTTTCATATCTTCTTTTGCATTCAATCTGTGTGATATGTAGTTCTAGTAGAAATATAGAGAAAAATCCAACCTCATACAAACATCTAGTTGGAAACAGGAGGACCTCATGGACTCCCAGAGGTCCTCAGACCACACTTTGAGAACCACTGATCTATAGTAATGGGAGAGAAGACCGAGTATCTGAGTATGCTGGTAGAATTGGATAGATGGGGTGGCAGGAGTCTGTGGAAGGTATTGGGGGTTGGAGGAGAGAAATGGTCACTAGGGGAGACTGAAAGTTCTATGCTGTGCTGTCCAATACTTAGCCAGTAGCCACATGTGACTGCTGAGCACTTGAAATGTGGCTAATATAACTGAGGAGCTGATTTTAAAATTCTATTTAATTTAATTGTTTAAATGTAAATATAAGTAGCCATATGCTAATGGCTACTGTTTTGGACAGCACAGATTATAGAATATTTCCAACATTGCAGAAAGTTCCACTGGACAGCACTAGTCTAGGAATATATAGTATGACTGCCAGGCAGCATTAAGGGCCCAGTTATGATTAGTGGTCATGAATTTAAAATGAAGCCAGTCAGCATGGCTGTGTGTTTTTCTCCAGCCATATTCAAACTGGATCTAGGGACAGAGAGTGGGCAGGGTTAGATTTAATCTGGGTCAGATTTTGCCAAGTGAGTGTATCAAAGTGAGAAGAGGAAAGGGACTTGAGGGTATATGGAATGGAGTGTTTATGATTGACCTGGGAATGATTGAACTGGGTAAGGAGACAATTAAGAGGATGACAAGGGTGAGGGACAGGGAGCAGTTGGTAAGATCGATGGATTGGAGGTTTGAATGGGGGTAAAGGAATATTGCAATCAGACTATTAAAGGGAGTGATCTGTAAAGAGAGGAGGTGGTGGTCAGAATGGAATACATGAAAATGAGATTATGATGGGGTTTCAGTTACTGTAAAGGCAAGGTCTAGGATATGACTATGGGAGAGAGTGGCTGAGATAAGGTGGAGGGCAAGCAAGATCATTGGAAAAATGGAGGTCAAGGAGCTGAGTGCAAAGGATGTTGGAAAGATCGATTAAGTATATATTGGAAGATTCAGTAATTATAATAGGACTAGTGTTGGGGTGACAGAATCCCAGGAGTTAAAACTGAGAAATGAGGGGGAGTAATCCAGAGGTCAGCAGATGACAGGAACAATGAGTGCCCGTGTATGGGTAATAAAATCTGCTGACATGGGGACCGGCCCTGTGGCACAGGGGTTAAGTTTGCACGTTCCACTTCAGCGGCCCGGGGTTTGCTGGTTCGGATCCCGGGTGCGGACATGGCACTGCTTGACAAGCCATGATGTGGTAGGCATCCCACATATAAAGTAGAAGAAGATGGGCACGGATGTTAGCTCAGGGCCAGTCTTCCTCAGCAAAAAGAGGAGGATCGGCAGCAAATGTATGCTCAGGGCTAATCTTCCTCAAAAAAAAAAAAATCTGCTGACATGAAATTCAAAGAGGGAAAGTTTTAGGGAAGAGAGAGGGGAAGGGTCTCTCTCTGGGTCTGGAAGTGTCGATAAGGAACCAGGAGGACTCCTACCCCACCTCGTGGGACAGTAAACAGCCTCATCTGAGGGCTATAGCAGAAGCCATGACTGCAGGGAAGATCCAGGTTTCCTTTAGAATAAGAAGGTGAAGGGAGCACATAGAGAGGAGGCTGAGAATATAGGAAGTTTTGTTGATGGATGTGGTTTCCAGAAGATACAGTGGAAAGACTTCAACAGTTGGGGAAACATGGGAAATGAGGACAGAATAGGGGGTGTACAGATCCAAATAGAGATGAGAGTGGGTGAGATGAGGGGTGACTCGGGAGTCTGGGGCTTCTTATGGTGACTGACATAAACGGAGACCGGTGTTCCAATGAGAGCAGTCCCTGGTGACTCAAGGTAGACAGTGATTGTGAGGTTGTAGGAAGCAATAGGTGTTTGGGGCTCCTACTTGAATTGTTGACAGAGCCGAGCAAGTTTGGGGAAGCTTGAAATTTGCCCCACTCTGAGCCCTTACTTGGAATGCCTGGGCCCCCTCTTGACCACTGTTGACAGTGGGTGAAAGCCTTGAGGAGGTATGGTTTTAGTCCCAGTGCATGAGTTTGTTCCTGAATTCTGCCAGGGGAAGGGTGGTGTATGGGGTGCCCACTGACCTCCTGTTGAAGCAGTTGAGGACTTTTGAGGTTAAGATAGGTATTAGAACACAGGACCCAGACCCCTGATGATGGGAGGCCAGTAGAAGGTCTGAGAAGCATTGGAGTTCTTTGGCTCCATCCTAACCTTTGATCCTGTTGTAGGTACCTAAATGACTATCAGAAGAGAACTGGTTAAATAAATTATGGTACATATATATTATGGAAGGCCCTTTAGCTATCAAAAGCAATGAAGTTTGTCTGTCTGTCTATCTACCTATCTACCATCATCTATGATCTGATGTGGAAAAATCTCTAAGATAATCTCTCGCATAAAGTGAAAAAAGCAAAAGCAAAATAGCATGCATAGTATGATCCCATTTATGTTTTTTAAAAGCATGTTTGTACAATATATATGTAAATACACCAAAAATTTTCTGGAAGGATACACACAAAACTATCCCCAGTTATTACCTATGGGGTGGGAAGGGAAGGAAAGAAGGGAAGAGCTGAGGAGGGAAGGGTGGCAAGGGGCAGGAAAAGGGAAGGGGACTTCAGAGAGTGTGACTTAGAGACCAGAGTTGTGACTGGTTGGGTTCAAATCCAGATTCTGGTACTTCATAAATTGGTAATCTTGGGCAAGTTAGGCTCCTTAACCTCCTTTTTCCTCAATTTCTTTACCCATAAAATGGAAATAATAATAGTATCTACTTCACAAAGTCACTCTGAGAATTAAATGAGTTAATACATGAAAGTACTTGCAACAGTGCCTGGCATAGGGTAAGTACTCAATAGAGGCTAGCTGTTATTATTGTCATTGTACATCTGTGTTGTTTGAGTGTTATATGATGTGGGCATATTCACGTATTTCCTCTGAAAAAGCTGAGAGGAAGGAGCCAGAGAGAGGGAGAGGTTGAAGATACAGGAGAGGGATAATAATAGATTGAGTAAAGTTACTGAGGACCCATATGTGAATGGGATCTGGAATGCACATGGAGGATTAGACCTAGATTGGAAGAGGACTAGCTCTTATTTTAACAGTAGAAGGATGGCTTCTACTAGTTAGTTTGGTAGTAGTAGGTAGTAGGAAGTTGGTTTCCCATGTGGAAACTTATATCTTATCTTTAAGAGGTGAGTTATTTGGTAAGATTGAAGGGACTGTTGAAGAGTTGGAGTTTTGAGGAGAATGGAGAGGCTTTGAAAGAATCACTGGAGAGAATGAGCTGAAAACATGAGAGGATTCCCCAGGAATATTGAAGGCCCACTTGAGGCTGGTTGGTGACTACAAATTCAGAGTGGTACCAATTTATTCAACGGTGTGATTTTCTCTTGCAGTGTTTTACAGCTCTAGGGTGGAGAGAAAAGGCTGTGAACCAGATGACAGGATCTTTAATGAATGAGTAGAGGACAGCAAAGAGGGAGTTAAGGTGTAACCAAATGGTGTGAAATTCAGAGGGACAAGAATCAGGGTTTTTTACCTGAGGGTGAAGGAGGAATTGCCTGGAAGTTGTAGTGTGGCTGAAAGAGGATGCTCACCTCACCTCCCAACTCTGCAGTACATGTAGCATGTTCATATAAACCACTTTCACTTGAAAGGGCTGTCAGGGAAGCTCCATCCTCATGAGAAAGCCAAGAATATCAATGGATATTCAGGGATGAGTTGGAGGATGGTAGGAGAGTTTGCTAATCATGGGATGGTGTTCCAGGAGGCACAGCAGAAGTACCTGGAAGTTAAGGTAGAAATGAGAGGTCAGGAACAGGGAGAAGAAGCACAGAGGAATATGGGGATGAGGTTGGAGGAGAGGAATAATGATAAAAACAATAATAGTAATTTAATAATAACAATAATAATAATTTAACAATGATTTGCATACTTTGCTTTTAATCCTCATAAGAACATGATAAAGTAGAGCTTTTATTTTACAGATGAGAAGACAGACACAGAGTTTAAGTGAGTTGCCCAAGGTCACAGAGCAAATAAGCTGAACTGGGTGCTTACATATTGGGTGATGACAAAGGCAAACAGGGATTTGAGTGAGGCACGGTGGGTTCAGCTTATCACAGGTTTGGTAAGATGGTGAGAACTGACAGTCTTCTGATAAATAGGGGGCTCTCAGGTCTCTCCAAATTTAGCTGTATTTGGGACTAGAGGCGTGGGCTGCTGTTTTGTTGGTGTTCTGTATATTGCTCAGTATGGAATGATCCAGGCAGTGGTGAGGCCAGTGAGTTTTCTCACCTGTGCTCTGTGAGTGATTGGTGGTGGGAGTAGTGGTGTGAATCTTAGGTATGTCTTGTCTTTGTGGAGAATATAAAGCCAGGCTGCAGGGAGCTCTAAGGTGTAAGACTGAGAGGCAGTTTGTGGGAAAATCGACCTTAATGGAAGACTTCACAGGCTTTCTGAGAGATGTGAGGCCCAGCAGGAGTCTGGCAGGGGTCCAATTCTTTCTTGCAGTGAAAGCAGCTTCTCCAGCGTTCAAAGCTGTGGCCTACCTCCTAAAGAAAACTTTCTTTGCTGGACACTCTGGAGGGTTTTGGTACCAAGCTTATTGCTCACAGAAGCTTATGAAGAAGAAAAGGAGGCCTTACTGCAAACTTCCATGGGCAGCGTTTTAGAGCCTCATGTCAAGAAGACCCTATAAAATCTTTTCAAAATTCTAAGAAGGCAAATACAATCATTAAATGTTTAATGCTTATTATAGCTAGGTTACTTATTTTAGTAAAATACATGATAGACTTTAATTTTCTGTGTCCTGTGCTGCATGTACATTGAGGACCCTTGTAAAATAAATTGCACAGAACATTTATGCACAAATTATGGTACAGAGAGCATGCATGTCTAAAACATAAAGTTCCTTTATAACTATATATCACATGAATAAATGAAGTTAATTATTTTAATTTTTGAAGAGGTTTACTTTGAGGTATTTCTTCTTTTGTGACATATTGTAACAATGATTTATTTGAAAATGAGTCCTTTGTCAGGAGCAAACCCTCAATTATAATCTTGGAAAAACAGAATCTACTTTATCATGATACACTTACAACACAAAACTAGAAACACCTTGTGGTGAAAAGCGGGCCCTGCTTATGCATCTGTGTAGGTGAGTTATGAATGAAGGTATTCATGCACACTTGCAGAACTAAACACCTCTTTAATACTAATGACCTAACTTGGCGTCTGTCATAAGCCAGATTCAGTTTCTGTGATTATCAGAGTGTATGAAAGTGGATTGAAATATGTATGTACATGTAGCTATATATCTATTCCCATGCATGTGGGATTTGTTATAATTTAGAGTATGTATAATTTTTATAGAATTAAAAGTTAGCTATTAATTCTAGTATTGCAAATATTCAGCATAATACTTTTTAATAAGTCTAAAATTAGAAGCTTTCTCAAACAAAAAGTTCAAGAAATTAGGAAATCCATGTAGGTGTTAATTTTTGAGTCCATCAAGTTAAATTTTATTTACTAGTGGAACATTTAGGTATTACTATGGTGTTATCACATATAGACCAAATAAAAATTACATATTTTCACTCATCTCAAACTACTTAATAATAACTGTTTATTGCTGATATAATGTATTTATTGTTACATGGTAGGCTCCCAGAGCGATGTGAGAGTTGCCAGGAGAGGAAAGCTGTTTGGCAAGAAGCCCAACGGTGTAGCACTAATCATAGCTTGGGGTCTGGGCTTCAGTTTTGCATGTTCATAAACTCAATATTCTAAATGCCACAGAGTTGATTGATGCTGAGGATGCGGATTCACGCTAGGGACCTTCACAAGAGACTGATGTATAAACCAGGATGTCAATTTATTAATTTACAAAGACAAACTATTGTTCATGCAGATTTGATTTGAAAACAGTAAATACTTTCCAGGCAGATGGTCATGGGAAGCTAAATTATAATCAGAAGATTATTGCTACTGTAGAATCAAGGCAAGGTGAGTTAGTTGTACAGTTCAAACACATAGTAGCATTTGTTATGATTGCTCCAAGCTCCCATCTTCCCCAGTATAGAGTATTTTCCCCTGGAGAGGCTGGTGTATTAGTTTTCCAGGTCAGGGCACATCCACCCCACCGCTTGAGTAGCGCCTGTTTAGGTTTGTGTATTTTTCTATGCTTTCTTTGCCGATCAAAACCCTTGATTCTTTCTCCTTTTTAAAATTACATCAGTAAACCGTGATTCTTTAGCTGTTATCTCTTCAATCAAGTTAGTCTAGTATTGCTCGCCTAGAGGCCATTCTATCATTCAAGGAGATTACCTCTCTTCATTTATAGCTCAACTTGATAGGTATGGGTGTGAGGCAGGGGACGGCAACCTAGTGAATAATTCTACGGGGTCACCTCACTGTGGCCCGTGAATATAGTTGCTAGATTAAAATACAGGACGCCCAATTAAATTCAGTTAACAAGGAATTATTTTAGTATAAGTATGTCCCAAATATTGCACGAGGTATAGTTATACTAAAAAAAGTATTCATTGTTTATCTAAAACTGAGATCTGTGTGTCCTGCATTTTTATTTGCTAAATTTGGCAAGCCCACGAGTACATTAACATGATGGCATAAGGCTTGCCTGAGTTCATGCTGGTCCTTAAGCACCAATCCATTCGGTTGCCTCAGGGCACAAAAACCATTTCCACTAAAAAATTATTTAGGCTAAGAGTAGGTAGCAGCGAAACACGGAATAATCTTGACCCTTTGAGGAACCCGTAACTGACGCAACTGCCATAAATGCTGCCTGGCTTGATTTCCCCGCCCCGTCCATTCTTCTCTTCCTGCAACTACGACGATTGCTCTATCTGTTCTTCCTTTTCAAGTCCCGCCCTTTGAGCTATCCGCTCTGGAGAGGAATCGGTAGCCCAAAAAGGGGCGGCAAAAGCGCCGACGTGTTCAGAGGAGCGGAAGTAGTCAAATTTCATTGAGAAGCGTAAAGTGCGGCTGCCTGTCTCCCTTTCCGGAAAACGACAACAGCTCCGACTGTCAGTGCCGGCCTTCCTCGTGTAAGGGGATCTGCCTGACCCTTGCTAATTCAATTTTTTCCCCATTCCGGGCCCTTCCCTATCGTCGCCCCCTTCACCTTGGATCATGTTCAAGAAGTAAGGACATGCTGTGGCCTCCGTCGGCTGCTCACAAAGGCGGTGGGGGTGGGGAAGAGGGCGAGAGCAAAGATCCTATTTCTCTCTCCCCTACCCCTGCCATCCTTATTCCCTAAGATCTTCTATAATACTATGCTCTCACTTGCAACACTTCTTTAAGCTTCCCATCCCTAATCCTCAATAGGGGTTCGGACCTCCCACACTTGTTTTCTTTCTCCTTGCCTCTCTTTTTCCCCCTCTTCCAGTCCTATTTCCATTCCTAGGGTTCTACCAATTACATCCTTGCGCTGTGATTTAGGGGCATATCCTCTTTAGCTGAGAGGAGAGCCCTGCACTCAGTGCCGTATGTTTATTAGTTATGAACTGGATAAGGGAAGGCTTGACTTCCTGGGTCATGGGAGTGAAGGAGTCTGGGTGACAGGAAGGAAGCAAGCGGCCTGTCATGCCTTTTGCCTAGCTGCCAGATTAACCTTGGCTTAAAAATAGCGTGATTGCCTTATAGGCTATTCAGTGTAAGGAAGACAAAAAGTCTTTGGGAACCTACCTAGTCGGTTTGCCTTCCAGATTTGGTAGACACAAAAAGCAAAGGGGGAAAATGGGCAAAGGAAGGTGGGTTTTTTGCATGACATTTTGAGCAAAAATAAATAGGGATCTTAGAAATCATCATCATCATCAACACTTTTTAAAAAATCTCGGCAGATTACATAGCCTAACAGGTGCCGATTTTCTGTATTACATTTGGGTTGATCTTTTGTATTTCAACACTTGGGGGGTTTTCTGTTTTCTTTTGTTTTTTTTCACACAGGTTTTGTTAGATGGGAATCTTTGTTTCTTCCTGGGTAGAAGTAAGATTTTCCAGGAAAGGCATTTGTGTAGCTGATTACAGATTATAATGTGAAATATGCCTCATATTCTCCCCCTACCCCCACTAATTGTGTATACATGACAGCTTATTTTAATGGTGTATTAAGACGTTGGTTTTGTGCTGGACAGAATAAAAGGGAAATGGTATTTTTAAAAACAATTCATTTCATAATTATTTTAGGCATCTAAATACTTGCTTGGGAATAGATGACTAAAACAATACCTTTAGCTGTTCTGATATGTCTTCTTAGAAATGCCTTTTTTTCTTGCAAAAATCATTTGGCAGATTCGATGAAAAAGAAAATGTGTCCAACTGCATCCAGTTGAAAACCTCAGTTATAAAGGGTATTAAGAACCAATTGGTAGAGCAATTTCCAGTTATTGAACCATGGCTTAATCAAATCATGCCTAAGAAAGATCCTGTCAAAATAGTGCGATGGTAAGTCTTTATTTTTCTCTATGTAAAGCTCAGAGTAGCTGAATGTTGTATAATTAGATTGCACTCATAAAAAATGGAGTTATTTTCACATTAACTATTGATAGATTAATTGTGGGAGTAGATGAATAGAATAAAACATCAATATTTGTATTTTCAAATGTTTTTCTGTGTTTGCGAAAAATGTGGCTTTGTGTACTGTTTTATTAAAGAGTTAGATGTTTTTATTTAGAATTGGATTTAATTTATTTCCATTTATACTTTAAAGATTTGTTTTATTGAATTATCTAACAGTGAAATTAAAATAACAAAATGTGAAGTAAAATAGTAGTAGGTCATATTTTTCTCTTTTTTCCTACTGCATTGATATGGTAGGTAAAACAATTTAAACAATGTTTTTTTACCCATATCTTTATTGAAATTAAAAGTTTGCTGTATCTCTGTATATGCATGTTTCATATTATACATTATTTAAATGATGTTTGGCATATTCATTTTTGAAAGAAAATATCTAACTTGGTATTTTGTGACATTTGTCTTACAGCCATGAACATATAGAAATCCTTACAGTAAACGGAGAGTTACTATTTTTTAGACAAAGAGAAGGCCCTTTTTATCCAACCCTAAGGTTACTTCACAAATGTAAGTCTTGTTAGAAATTATGTATTTGGGGATATGAAGAGACAAAAAAGGTGTTGAAAGTGACTTCTGGTAGTTAACTTATTTATTAGTACTAGGTAATATGGAATATAAAACTTAGATGACTCCCCATCTTGTGGTAAATCTGAAAAATGCAAATTCTTTCATCATGCATTCCAGAAAGCCCAAGAAAGAGCATTCATTCATCCTTTCAACAAATATTTATTGAACTTACTATGTGCCAGGCATTGAGCTAAGTACTCAGAATGTGATGGGAAGCAAAGACAGACGTGGTCTCTGTCCCTTGAAGTCAACAGTCTAGTTGGGGGAATAGACAACAATTGGATAATTACACAAATATATATTCCCAAACTATGATAAATGCTGTGAGCATTTTCTTTTAAATTTGTATCTAGATTTGCCTCATAGAGATAATTCTGTATAAGGGAAAGCATTGGCTAATTGTGGGAGTCCCAGTTATTGTTAGTTGAGTGCCAAGGTCAGGTGTTATGAAACAAAATAATGTTTATTAAGTATCCACCTTTGCATGTTGTTAGATTGAGTACATTACAAAAGAAAATCCAAGGGAAGATACAGTCCCAGTGCACAAGCAGTTTTTAGTTTTTTTTTAAAGATTTTATTTTTTTCCTTTTTCTCTCCAAAGCCCCCCAGTACATAGTTGTATATTCTTTGTTGTGGGTCCTTCTAGTTGTGGCATGTGGGATGCCGCCTCAGCGCGGTTTGATGAGCAGTGCCATGTCTGCGCCCAGGATTCGAACCAATGAAACATTGGGCCGCCTGCAGTGGAGCGCGCGAACTTAACCACTCGGCCACGAGGCCGGCCCCTGCACAAGCAGTTTTTAACTGTGAAGTAAAATTTCTGCTTTTCAAACTAGTATGTATCTGGTATTCTAGCCAAGAGGCAGAAAGGGAGTGACTGGCGGGCTCTATAGGTGGTATTGATGACTTAACTAATGAGTTTGGTTTTTGGTAAGAGGAGATAAATTATGAATTACCTGGTGGAGCAGAGGTCTGGAGCAGTAAAGCTATTAGGCACGTCTTAAAAGAGGTGAAGCACTTTAATGTTTATAAAAGAATATTTACAATTATTTGATTAAGTATTGATTTCATCAGGTTAAAAAAACCACAATGGAGAGAAAGTGTCCTGATGCAATGGGAAAATGTTTAAAATAAAAATACTTTGGTAACATTAAGACATTTTGATGACATTAATTCCTACTCAACTAAAAGAGAACAGAGACAAAAGAATCAAATGTATTGCATGAATCTAGATTGGATTCTGGTTTGAAAAACACAAAATTCAAGCACTCCTCCTCTCTGCAAAATAGATATAAAAGACTTTCTTGGGACTGTTGGGGAAAATTTGAATATGGTTTAGCTATAATATGATATTATAGAACTGTTGTTAAATTTTTAGGTATTATACTAGTATTGTGGTTATGTAGGAGAATGACTTTATTCTTAGGTGATGTGTGCTTATTTATGGTGAAGCGTCATTTCTGAAATTTCAAATTGTAGAGGGAAAGAATGTGTGTGTATAAATAGAAAGAGGTAAAGCAAATATAGCAAAGTGTTAATGAACAGTTGTTGAGTCTAAGTGGATGGTGCACAGGTGTTCGTTGAACTGTTCTTCCAGTTTTTCTATATGTTAAACATTTTCATAATAAATTAGAAGAAAAAGATGTTCCTATTTAATAATATTTTGCTGGGAAACAAACTTTTAGAACATCTTAAAGTTATTCTTGTGCAAGAAGCAGGATAATATGGTGGTTAAAAGTATGTGCTTGGAGTTAGGCAGATCTGGGTTCGATTCTCAGTGCATGTCACTTTTGTCAAGTCACTTAACCTGTTTAAGCCTTGTTTTCTTATCTTTAAAAATGGACACAATTGTATATTACATCTCCCAGGATTGTGAAGATTAAATGAGATAGTGCATGTAATGCAGCTAACACAATGCCTAGGACATAGTAAGTGCTCAATATATGATAGCCATTATCATGCTGTAGTAATTGTTCAATAAATGTCCACTACTACTATTTATTTTCATCATCATGATCAGGATCATCATCAACATTATAAAGGGAAGATACTAATGAGGATGGAGATCTAGAAAACAAATTATGGCTTGTGAGTAGTAAATGCATTCATTCATTCAGGTTCCTTTTTATCAGTAAGATGTTTATATTAATTTGGAGCCATGTTTAAATTAATTTGTAGTCTTGGTAGGAAAAAGACTTACTTGTTCTCTGACTAGTGGGAGGGCTAGTGGTAAGATATTAAAATGAATGAATTTTACCCATTATTGTTGTTATTATTTCTAGAGAGCCCTGAGAACCCTAAAAAGTTTTTCCCCCAGTCATTGTTTTAATTCCTTCAGGGATCCTTTAATTGTTAGGTTATGAATCATTTGTAGACACACATACACACAGGAAAGTAAATTTTTTAAGATTACAAAGGGAATGTGTTCATTCTAGAGATTTGGAAAATACAGAAACAAAGTCACCTGTATTCCCATGACCTAGAGATAACCATTGTTAGTATATCAGTGTACTTCCATCCAGTTATTTCCTGTGTTGTGTGTGTGTATCTGTGTAAATGTATATTTTTTTCCTTTTTTAAATTGGGCTCTCTGTTAGTTTTTTTTAACTTATAGGCTTTATTTTTTAGAGCAGTTTTAGGTTTACAGAAAAATTGGGCAGAAAGTACAGAGTTCTTATATACTTCTCCCCCCTTCCTTTATTATTAAAATTTTGCATTGGTGTGATACATTTGTTAGAATCGGTGAACCAATATCAATACATTATTATTAACCAAGGAGCATAGTTTACATTAGGGTTCATTCTTTGTGTTATACGTTCTGTGGGTTTTGCCAAATGCGTAATGTTATCTACCCACTGTTTTAGGACCATACAGAATGGTTTCACTGCCCTGAAAATCCTCTGTGCTCTGCCTATTTTTCCTTCCCTTATCCCCTCCCCCCACCCCCTAGCAACCACTGATCTTTTTGGTAGTTTTTTATTCTGCTTTTTCCTCTTAACACTATATTATGAACATTTCCAAGTGATTGCATTTTCTCCAAAACCATGCTTCTATTTATATAGATATTATAGACATACCTCAAATCATTTATCTCTTACTTTACTGTTGGACATTTAGGTTGATTCTAGTTTATTTCTGATGTAAATATTAGTGCTGCAGTGAATATCTTTCTACCTAAATATATTGTACATCTCTCATGTTTTCCTAGGATAAGTTCCTAGAAGTAGAATTACTGAGTCAAAGAGTTTGAACCTTTTCAAGGCTATTAATACATCTTGCCAAATAGTCCTAAAGAAAGGTTGTACCCATTTGTAAGCCTACTAGCAGTATGTGGGAATGCCAGTTTTCCTACATTCTTGCTAGCATTGGAAATTGCTTACAAATATTTACCAATTTGATTAGTGAAGGATGGCGTTTCCATTTTATTTTGCACCTGTCAGAGTACTATAATTTGGGGAAATATCTGTTCATGTCCTTTGCCTTTTCCTGTGAGTCATTAGTCTTATTAATATATGTAATGTATTTCTTTTCTTCTAGATCCTTTTATCCTGCCACACCAACAGGTTGATAAAGGAGCCATCAAATTTGTACTCAGTGGAGCAAATATCATGTGTCCAGGCTTAACTTCTCCTGGAGCTAAACTTTACCCTGCTGCAGTAGATACGATTGTTGTATCCTTCCCAGGCTATAACTGTTGAAAAATGTATTCATTGTATTCTTGTCGTTACTGAAAGATCTGTCATCCAAGAGAACATCAGATGTACTTTTTTGGAGATTACTGTTGTCTCATGCCTTTCTGGTTACATTTGAAGATGTGGGAAGTAGCATTATTTCTTGAGACTAGATTATGTCCCATTTTAGAAGTTAAATGAGAACAAGTAATAAAAGAGTCCCAGCTGCATTTCAGCCCAGATAGGCCCAATGTTATCAGACTCAGGACACGGTATAAAACTCTTGATTATTAATGGAGAGGATGTATATGATATGATTGGATCACTTCTTTGGACATCAGTTTGCTGCTATGACATTTGACTTACCCAGATACACTGGAGGAAAAGCACTCAAAAGGGAAAAGAAGTTAGGCACTAGGTAGGGTGTTAGAAGTGGATATTGGGAAATATTAGCAATCCCCAACTTTTATTTTAAAATTCATTTTAAGTTGGTTGTTTGGGGCTCAGAACATGTTTTCTCAAAGAGAAATGTTAGTCCCAGATAGTCCTTAAGGAGTTATTCAACTCATAATGTTGCTGAACAATTCTGCATTATTTCCATTTCTACCGTGCTGTTTCAGCTATAATGTAGATTAAATAGGTTATTGTCAACTACTCTGGACAAAAGGACATCTTCTTTGTCATAGATAAGGTGGCCATTTGTGTCAGGTTCAGAAAAGGAACCATACTTGGTGGGAATGCGGAAATCATTGTAGAGTGGGCGGGCCATTGGAATCGGTTTAAGAATGTGTCCCCGAGGCCAGCCCGGTGGCACAGTGGTTAAGTTTGCACGTTCTGCCTCTCAGTGGTCTGGGGTTTGCTGGTTCGGATCCCGGGTGTGGACATGGCACTGCTTGGCACGCCATGCTGTGGTAGGTGTCCCACGTATAAAGTGGAGGAAGATGGGCACGGATGTTAGCCCAGGGCCAGTCTTTCTCAAAAAAAAAAAAAAAAGAATGTGTCCTGTGTTCACAAGAAGGATGCCCTCTGTTATGGCAATTACATCTAAGGGCTAGTGTAAGTTGTATGTTTATATCTTAGAAACAGCTTGTATTGACATAGATACTGGTCACATAATAGGTACTCAAATATTTGTGGAACATTTGAATGAATGAACTGAAAACCAATGGAAAAAAGTATTCTGTGAGGACAGATTACCCTTTCAAGTTTATGGTTTTTTTAAGTGTGGTAAGTTTATAGTTCTGGAGTTTCTCTTAAATGGAAGATTTTCCCAGTATCTAGCCTTTACTTTTTAAATAATTTTTATTTTGAAATAATTATAGACTTTTAGAAAGTTACAAAACTAGTACAGAGAGGTACTGTGTACCCTTGAACTTTTACTTTTTAAAGTACGTGCTGCAGTGTTTAACATTCTAGATGCTTCAAATGATAACCAAGAACATTCTGGTTCTAGAAAGGTTGAAACTTACATTGGGTTCTTAAAGATAGTTTGGGGATATAATTGTTGTTTTAATGTGTACTTTACATAAAACCATCATTCAGTGATTAAAACACTGGAACAATTGATATTTATTCATAATTTTTCATATTCACGTGTAAGAAATTTTATCTCCTTTTTTATGACTTATTCTGGTTTTGTTGGCACTGGGTTATAGTATTAACATTTGACTTAAAAATCAAGAATGATTATTAGATTAATTCATTTACCACTTACTGAGTATTTACAGCGTGCCCACAGAATCTCCTAGGTCTCTGCCCTGAAGGAGTTAATGGTCTAGGTGAGGATACAAAATGGGTTCAAAGTGGCTTAACTACTAAGATTATTATTGTTTGACACCCCCCTCTCCCAGGCATTTTGATAGATAAATAGTTTTCTTAGCTGTGTGTTTTCAGGCAATCATGGCAGAAGGAAAACAGCATGCTCTGTGTGTTGGAGTCATGAAGATGTCTGCAGAAGATATGTAAGTCTCATGTTAGGCCCCTTAGCTTTTGAGATATGGGTAACCTATGCAGGAAGCATCAGAATTACAGGTGAAATTTGCTCTCATTCATACCACATCTTACAAATATTTAAGCACAGAAGCCTCACTTCTGATTTTTCCTAACACTTTAGGAAGTCATTGCCACCTATTTTGTCTCCAGGTTGCATTCTTTCTTAAGTACCCTGAAAAGAACTCGTGTGCCAACACAGCTGTTTTATATGTATGTATGTGGTATTTTAGGAATTTTTTATTTAGTATGATTTAAATTGGGTGGAGGGAAAGATGTTTTGCTGCTAGTTTTTAAAACAGTGACATAGTTCAGCACCACACAGTATTTATCTTATATCTTGAGCTGGTGGTATAGAATATTAAGGAAATATTAAAGATAAATTGCCAAAATATAGTCAACATATTTAAAAACTTTGTAACTCATTTGATGACCAAAGTGTTCCTATTAATTTAGTTTCAGGGTTAATTGTAACACTTTGATGTTCTCCTGGTATGGTGACATCATTAGTCTGTTTCTATAGACCCACTAGTCAGATCACTAGAGTCACTTTAAGATGTGAACTGCAGCAGAGTAATGTAGTTTAACGTAGACAATAATGTGTAATATAAATAAATTCCCTACATGTGGCTCAATAATTGCAAAATAGCAATGCACTTTAAATTATATTTACCGTGAGTAAGCCTATAAAAATGCATAACAGTATGTTTATGTGCTTTTTTCCTTCTACAGTGAGAAAGTCAACAAAGGAATTGGCATTGAAAATATCCATTATTTAAATGATGGGCTGTGGCATATGAAGACATATAAATGAGCCTCAGAAGAAATGCACTTGGGCTAAATATGGATATTGTGCTGTATCTGTGTTTGTGTCTGTGTGTGACAGCATGAAGACAGTACCTCTGTGGTTATGCTGAATAAATGCAACAGATGCTAAAATTCTGTTAGCTTCAAAAATTATTTTAATTTTTCTTAAACTCAAGTTAAAATTGAGTAACAAACTTGGACATTAAGGGGTATCTGGTAAGTAACCAAACTCAGACAACTTAATGCCCTTTCTTAGACTAATGATGTAAGAGGAAGGGCAGGACTTGGTAAAGGAAGTTGCTAGTATATGGCTGACCCCCCAGAGAATCTAACTGCTTAATTGGGCTAGACTGGGCAGCTAGAGCGGGAATTTTATTCCATTAACTCAGGGCCCCTTTTCTTTTGTATGTGTTTTTTGTTTGTTTGTTGTTGTTTTTGAACTTTTCATTATGGAAAATTCCAAACATTTATAAAAGTATAGGGAGAACAGTATAATGGACCTTTTCTGTATCATACCATCACCCAGCATCAAGTCATGGCCAATCTTATATCTATATCTCACTCCTTCCCAGCCCACTCCCTGATTATTTTGAAGCAAATCTCAGATATATCATTTCATTCATAAGTACTTTAATATGTATCTTTAAAAGATAAGTGGTTTTTTAAAAATAAAAATCATAACCACAATACCATCATCACACCTAAAAAATTTAACTATTTCCTAATATGATTAAATATCTAGACTGTGTTCAAATATGTGACAAAAGGACCTGATTGTCTCTCGTTTAATTTTTTTAAACTGTTGGTTTGCTAGAAATAGGTACTGAACAAGGTCCATATATTGCATTTGGTTATTATTTATTTAAGTCTCTTTTAATCTGTAAGTTCCCCCTCCTCCCTTTCCCCTTTAAATTAATTATTTAAGAAATCTAGTTTTGTCTTATAGAGTTTCTTCCCACATTCTGTATTTTGTTGATTGTATCACTGTAAAGTAATTTAACTTGTTTTTATGCCCATGTATAGCCTGTAAACAGATTGGCTTGATCAGATTCAGGTTCAATTTATTTAGTTCCTTCTCTTGAAGCCAGGTAAAATCTTACTACACAGATGCCCAGGACTTCCAGATTTGGGTCCCCACTGTATTCCCCCAAGAATGTGTATCTCCTATCATAAGTGGCATATGAAGGCCATGACCTACTTCAGTAAGGACAGTAAACTGTTTGGGGAGTTAAATGAGCAGTTATGAATTTATATGGTGAATTTATATAGTGATAATAGGCCCTTCTTCCTAATAACCTTGCTGTTATTCTAGTGTCTCAGCCATCTTCATTTGGTTGTTTACAAATATATGACGTGTGATTTTATTTTTCAGATGGATACAGACATTTACAAGATTGTGGTGACCTGTGTTACAGTTAGAAGTTGGTGAGAAAGGTGAGGGTGGATAGTAAAAAGAGAGAGACCATTTGGCTGGCTGTTACAGCTTGGCCTCCCAAGAAATAACATAGGTGAAGGTTATAGATCCAGGGTCTGATCCTCAGAATGAGAAACTATTTCCCACTAATGAAACTTATAAGACTTGGAGATTCCCACATTAGAATGTAAATGTATTAAATTATAGTGATAAGTCTGCTTAGAGTAAGCAATTAGTAAACAGGAAGTTTATTGGTGAACATGGATAAGAGCAAAGGAAGGTTGATAATTTGGGGGACTGTTTCATCTGGGTTGGCGTAAGGTTTAGAGAATTTATCCTGCTTCATCATCAATTAGAATGCTTATGTCTGCCAAAATCTCTCTTTGCTAAGCTGTAGAGGTGCTCTGATATTTTACTTCCTATATCCTTTTTAAGTTCTATGTAGAATATTTTCCTTTGTTATGACAGTTATATTTTACAACTTATCATATTATTTATTCCTGGTGGATAAAAGTGTAAATAGTCTCATCAGTAATACATTTATAAATCATCTTTTAGATAGTCTCATTTTATGCTGATTTACTGGTTTCAGATTCGTATGTCTCCCCATTTAGGGGATGAGGCACCCTATTTGAAGCCTGTAGTTCCTTATATTCTTACAAAGAGAATATATAGGTCATTTATGTCCAAACCAAACCTTGAACCTTTCTTTTTGGTACTACTAAGATTAATGTTAATTGACCAAGATTGCCTATGGAGTGTTAGCAATGAAAAACAAAGCACACGCACATATTAAAGAAGTTAAAACCTTTAATTCCTGGGTTTCTGAAATAATTTATCCTTGTTTCTAACCACTATTATGGTGGGTGTAGGGAACACTTTTAAAATATACAACATCATCAGTGCTTGTCTTTCTACTATACCGAGGTACACTGACTGTGTTGCCTTGGTGATGTGGACTAAATATGTATGTTTCCTGCTTCCCCTGGATCTGAGTCCTCAGGTCATGGTGTTAAACAGGGGTGTCACTCTACACATGGGAGCCTGGTCAGTTTCTAAACATTAGGTCATGCAGGGAAGCGAATTCAAACAGGTTAAACTAGCAGATATATCAGCCTCTTTGGGCACTCTGCTTAAAGGAAACTTAGTTTACCCACATTCCTAAGAGCAGGAATACAGGGGGAGCCTGTTTTCTCTGAGGCATTGTGTCTTCAGTTCATTTTTAGTTTGAAAATTAATTTTGTGTTAAGTCAACCTACAATCTAGCCTTTTCTGAGTATTTGCAGAAGTATTTCATTATAGTAAATATTTCATTTTTTATTGTTCATGAGAATATTAATAATGTAGCGATTATATATTAATGGGAATATGAAATGAATGTATACCCAAACAAAATGTGGTAAACATTTTAACTTTGTTTATCTAGGTTCCTTAATTTTGAGAATCTCTCTCTCGAGGCTCTTCAGGAAACTCAAAATGTTCCAATTTCTAAAGGAGTATCCACTAAAACTGATTTATAATGAAAGAAACAAAATGAAAATGTATGCATCTTATGTCAATATAACCATCACTTCTGAGGTCTCAAGCAATCAGAAACTTACCCAAGTTATTCAATAACCTGTAAGAGTTAGGCCATTAAAAAATATTTTGAAAGCCCTTTAGAACATTTAATGTTTAATGTGTTATTAACTGTATTAAGGCAGTAAAAATTAGCCCAAATATAATTGTATTCTTAATATCCCAGTCTCAGCAGTAGTTCCTAAAGAAATCATGACTGTCAACATGGAGACTGATGCATGTAAATGTATACTTTGTATTACTATGTTTTACACTTTGTATGTATACTTTACTTTTTTATAGCAGATAAAAGAATGAGTAGATATAATGAACTATAATACCAATTTGTTTAATGTTGTATTAAAACTAAAACTAAGTACTTGTAAAGGACTACAACTCCATCAGAATAGGAATGAATGAACGGCATTGAGAACCAGTTTTTAAATTTATGTTGAGACTGTTAGGCAGGTTGGTTGGTTGGTCTAAGAGGCTGGCCTCTTGGAGAATATAATTTATGTATGGAAAGAGATAGAAGAGATGATTCACTGGAATTTCTCCTAATATAATGTTCATTAGAACAGGTCATGGGGAGGAAAAATAGATAAAAAACATCCAAACTAATTAGTAGTATTAATATTTGCCTCTTAGAGTGAAAAACTAACACCAAATTTTATCCTTGAACACTTTGAGAAATAAAAGATTAGTGAAATAATTTCTACTTAAAACTCTAGTTGTTACAGAGAATGACATGCCTCATTATTGTCCAATTCTATAATTAAATGGATTATCTTATACATTTTCTTTCTTCCCCAAAGCCCCAATACATAGTTGTATATTCTAGTTGTAAGTCCTTCTAGTTCTTCTATATGAGCCACTGCCACAGCACGGCTTCTGATGGATGAGTGGTATGGTTCCATGCCCAGGAAAGAAACCCAGGCTGCCAAAGTGGAGCGTGCTGAACTTTAACCAGTAGCCCATCAAGGCTGGCTCTCTCTTATACATTTTTGAGGTCCCATTTTAAAAGTAAAACAAATCATGATTTCTACATCCTAATTTTTATTGCTTTTGTTCCATTCCCCAATTTGAAAATACTTTAATTTTAGCCAATATGTGAATATGGAGGACTTCTAAGGCATAATCATTCACTTGACTCCCTTCCAGTTCATTGTAAGTGTTCTCAGAACTCTACCATGGGGGAAAAACCCTAACGTTAAAAGATACAAAGATTTAATTTTGTTTTCTTCTAATTTTATTTTTGTTTTATCATAAGATTTGATTGTCAATGATAACTATTAACTGTCATTTAATCTCTTATGGTGAAATAAGTAATTTCTCATTTTCACAAGCGTGTGAGCAAAAGACTGTGGTTTTTTTGTTGTTTTTTGAGGAAAATTAGCCCTGAGCTAACATCTGCCATAAGTTCACCTCTTTTTGTTAAGGAAGACTGGCCCTGAGCTAACATCCGTGCCCATCTTCCTCTATTTTATATGTGGGATGCCTAACACAGCATGGCTTTCCAAGCAGTGCCATGTCCGTACCTGGGATCCGAACCGGCGAACCCCGGGCCGCCAAAGCGGAACGTGTGCACTTAACCGCTGTGCCACCAGGCCAGCCTCCAAGACTGTTTTAAGCAATAAATTATTTCAGCATTTGCTTGGAGAAAGTGCCATTTCTCCAAACATATGCCTTGAAAACAAATCAAACTCAGTTCCCTTTTTGCCTCAGGGAAAGCCATACTGGGGAGACTTTTGAGGTTAGGCAATTAAGTTTTATTCTTACCAACTTCTATTTCAAAAGGGGACACTTTCTGTCTTTGTCCCCAAATACTGGGGTTGTCCTTCTATGTTGATGCATGATGAAGTCCTGAGGCTTGGAAACCTGCAAACCGATAAGATGATTTTGTGATGAAACTGCATTTAGGTTATTAATAGTCCTTGAATGAGCTTAAATTTGAGACAACTTTTAAAAGCAGCATGCCCTTTCTTCTAGCTTTGCTTCCCTATCAGTGGGGCTTGAAAGGTCTGTTCCTGCATACTGATGTTTTAACACATTTTTAGTTTCTCATGATCTGGAAGATTTTTATGTACTTCTTAGTCTGGATACTGCTTTCCTCAGTTCTCATGCTGTCCTATTCAGAATTCATTTCTTAAAGCCAAAACTCACTGTGCACTTAAACATCTGGACTAGATTGGGCAGGGTGAGGAGGATGGGAGGAGAGTCCTTTTCACCCTGTAGGCTCTGGACAGCATTCTTAGAGAGTTCACTTATCCAGGATTAGGAGAAAGTATGCTTTTGCATGACTAAGTTCTTTCTAAAGTTTGCTTTTGTCAGCATTTTAGATTTAAGAAAGTTCAACCTGACATGTATTTGAACATGGAGTAGAAACAGCTTCATTTACTGGGATAACAGCAATCTCTAACCCATCAAATTAGTATCTATCTCCTAAATAACTTTCAAAAAGCACATGACTGGAAAATATTTTTCAGTGGCAATGCTTTATTCTGTTTTAAAAATACTAGGGGCTAAATGTAGTAAAAACCTGGACACATACTGCACTTATTTTATGTCGTGTTTTACGAGGTGAAAATTTTATATTTTCTAAAATGTTTTGAAAGGAGTCCGCAAGGTAATTCCGCTTTCTTCCTCTCAAGTGCAGAGGTCTGAGAGAAGGCACATGGCCTCATTAGCTTCTGCGTGTTGTCAAACGCAATTCTCGCTCAAGCACCAAATGCCCAGATGCATTTAATGGGAATGCAGGAGTCTCACTTAAGCAGTGGTTTTTGCTGATATAAAGAGAAACATCTTGATTAAAGTAAAGGAGATAGAAACTATACCAATTTGGGCAATTTTGGCTCCAATAATGTCTAATTTGCCGTGAAAGGGGAATGTGTTCTAAGTTAATGTTCTTAAAAGCAACTTCTGAATTTCTCCTTAAAAAATATTTACTTTATAAAAAAGCTGTTTGAGGAAGAGCTGTTTTAGTGTATGGCACAGATGTTATCTTAAAACTATTAATTAAGGAGTTCCCTTGTGAATTTGAATATTCAATACCAGCTGTTATTCACACCAATATTTTATCAAGATATTTAATAAAAAGGATTGATACATATTTAACTGTGTAACGTGCTACTCTTGTTCAAATGGGTAAGAGGGAACGGGAATAACATTCCCTGAGCACCTACTGTATGCACAAGCTCAACTGACATATTAAGCTGAATCTTTACCATGTTTCCTTGAGGTAGATTTTAGTTCTTATCTTACAAATGAGGAAACTAAGGCTCCAGAGGGGTTGTGTAACTTTCCTGAAGATACATAGCTAATAAATGGCAGAATTGGGATTTGAATTGCCTGGTTGCAAAGCCTGTTCTACAGGAAATCTCCCCTCATTTCATAAAATGTTAACCTCAGCCCACAGTCGCATCACTATCTTTGTTTATGAGTTATTAGAGAGTATAAGTTGGCCAAGCCTCTGTTCCACAGTGGGAAAATGTGTGTAGGATTTGAATGCGATGAGTGGGTTGCAAATAGTGTCTTATTTGTGCTTTTGAGGGAATGTTTTTGTTTCCCTCTTCATCAGCAAGGGTATACTGGAAGAATCTTTTGAAATTGGACTCAGTCCTGAGGTCTGAACTTTTGCTATTATTAGTCACCAGGTGATTTGTGGCCATTTAAAGGGTTATGCCATTTAGAAGCCTTTGCTGGATTTTTTTAGAGAAGGATACAAGGGGGAGGGTTAGTTAAGAAGTGGGGGAGATGAAAGTATTGAGTGTAATGTGCAAAGGCAGGACTGGTAGCTGCTTTGAGATTATCAATATATCCAAAAGATAGATGAGGAAAAGGATTAGTGAATATTAAAATTAACGACAGTCTGAGAAGCTCCTCCCTTGTCCATGGTAATACCGTCAGTGTTCAAAGCACTTCAACAACTACTTTAGGAATGTTTTCTGGGCTACGGCATTTGATTATAACGTTTGAGTGTTGCTTAAGTTTTGTAAATAGTAAATTTTATAAACCAATACACTAAAATTTAGTAACTATAGTATGAATGATAGAGACAGAATAAAAGTAGATTATTTGAGATAAAACATTATGGAAATTAAAAAAATGATTGACAGGAGGAGTTTGGTTCAGTAATAATCTAAGGAAAAACGCTGAGGGGTCTAATCTACATTTTGCTCCAGATCCAATGCTTTAATTTTGAGAAGGAGGATTCAATGATTTAATTTTGAGGAGGAGGATTCAATGATTTAATTTTGAGGAGGAGGATTCAATGAGTTAATTTTGAGAAGGAAGATCTAGTGATTGAACTCATGCAAGGAGATGGCCTGGGGCCTGCTAAAAGTCAGGTTGCAATTTCCTTAGCATTCAAGACAAACAGAAAAATAAATAGGACTTTTAGAAGAAACTTCACATTTTCTCCCGTTCACGTGCCAGCCCCCTGCTGAGGAAGGGGTTTCACACTTCTGGAATTGGTTAGACCTTTGCTGTAACTGTAAAATACATACTGGATTTCAAAGACTTAGCATAAAAAGAATGTAAACTATTTCAGTTTTTTTCTGTTGATTACATGTTGAAATGACAATATTTTGGACATATTTGGCTAAATAAAATATACTAAAAGTAATTTCACTTGTGTCTTTACTTTTTTAATATGGCTACTTGAAACTGTAAAACTACACATGTAGCTCACATTCTATTTCTATTGGATGGCACTGGAATGGAGAATGGGCAGTATTCCCTGAAGGTTCCTTCTAGAGGTGAGTGCCTTAGAGTGGTAAATACGGAAAAGATCTCCAGTGCCAGTATTCAGTCTTCCATCAAGAAGGAAGGATCACTTTTTCCCCTTTCCCCTCAGATGGTATGAGGCTGGTGTTTTGATTATTAGAACATCTCCATTTATTCAACACTTGGAGTACCTATGTGGATGTCTCATCAATCACTCACTAGATCAAAGCATTTCTTATTTTTTTTTCTAATGCAAGCCTGTCAGATATTAAGGCTATCCTTCCTCCCTCGTTCCCATCCATCCATTGAGAATCTGAGTCTTATTTTTAGATCTTGCTCTTCCTGCCAAAGCTTTTGCCATATTGCCAAAGGCGTAGCATAACCAATGTGGCCATTCTTGCATGGAATCAGTGAAAACTACTAAAGAAATGGGAATTATGTGGGTTAAAAGAAATAGCATTTATCAAATTGAGGACTTTTGAGACAAAAGAACCACCATATTCTAAAAATAAACTATGACTTGTTTTATTGGTTATGCAAAGCTTACATGAAGTGACTGACAACCCGTATGAGTCATGAGTTTGGGCTCCTTTTGTTGTCCACAAAATGGTAGGCCTAGTGTTGAGCTCATAGATACTCAATATATACAAGGAATATTATAGTGTATAGACTTCACGTGAATAAAGGTAGATTTCTCTTTATTATGATAGAGACCTGAGATATACACCATCATTTCATACTTTCCAAACAAATCATTTTCCCCATTACCCTTTAAGTACTTTATAGTATTTTTATCTCTGATGATACTGGAATTATTTTTTTTTGGTGAGGAAGCTTGGCCCTGAACTAACATCTGTTGCCAATCTTCCTCTTTTTGCTTGAGGAACTTGTCGTTGAGCTAACATCTTTGCCAATCTTCTTCTATTTTGTATGTGGGGTGCTGCCACAGCATAGCTTGATGAGTGGTGTGTAGGTCCGCACCCAGGATCCAAACCTGTGAACCCTGGGCTGCCACAGTGGAGCGTGCAAACTCAACCACTACACCACTGGGCCGGCCTCTGGGTGATGATTTTTAATTAAACTATGGGGGACTCCTCTGCAGGGAGGTTGGCAAAGACTTCCGAATTTCTTTGTATGCCAAAAGAAAGCTAAACTTTTACAAACACATGCTCTTCACTTAACCACTCAGATATACATTGAATGCATCAATCCAAGTCAGCTGGCACTAAAAGGAACACAATATTCTTGACAAATGAAGGAAAAATTAGTGGAACATCATCACCAGAATCTGTGCTTTCAGTAACTTTTCTAATACAGGTGTGTCCTGCTTGTAAGCAAGCCCAACAAGGGTTTGTTTAAATACATTGCAGAAAAATCTGGGTGTCATAAATCAGATTTGATACACAAGCAATCTTTTAGCTACATGAAAAAAAAAGCCAAGGCGTCTAATTTATATTTTGCTTTGAATTCAATGTTTTAATTTTGAGAAGAAGATCTAGTGATTGAAATCACGCAAGGAGATGGCCTGGGGCCTGCTAAAAGTGAGGTTGGAATTTCCATAGCATTCAAGACAACCAGAAAGATAAATACAACTTTTAGAAGAAACTTCAAGTTTTCGCTCGTTCACATCCCAGTCAGTGGGTCTCACATTTCTGGAATTGATTAGACTTGTGTTGTCCAATATGGCAGCCTCTAGCCATGTGTAAAATATATTCATCACAATCATGATAAATTTTCATTAGACCTCCAATCTTCCCAACTCTCTCCCCAATAACAGAGTGGGGTTAGGGTTAGTTTTCAGTTCTTAAATGTATGGTGATCAAATCTCTAACTACAGCCTCAGTGGTACTATTTTCTATGTTACTGATTCAGATTTTTATCCACAAGACTGGGTACAAATAAGTTCAAAGAGACAGTATATTATTTACAACAACTAATATTTTATAAAGGAATACTCATGTATAAAAATACAATCAAGAGCATCAATTTGGTTTCAGAGGCAATTGTTACTTTAGCATCTACCACAAAGTCAAGCAATGGAATGCATTCCCTGATCTATTTATTACAACTATTCCCTGCTGCACGAATATAATTGAAGGTGATAAATGCTGTAGACATTTTTTTTAATATATTGGTGTTAGGGACAAGGTGACACTTATAAATTGGGTGTCACACTCAGTGAGATACTATTTATCGTACTCACACTGAACATTTGATTTGTAGTAATTGCATCTAAGAACATATATCTAAGATATATGTTCTATATATTAGAACATATAAAGAGGTTTTATTATTTTTCAAAAATAACCCTTCATTTTAACCAAACACCTCAATAAGGAAAGATAAATTAAAACAAAGGGTTTCCATACTACTCTAATGACCAATAAGATGAAGCCTGAGGCCCTCTTGAGGAAATTCTCTTTCTAGTTTGCAAAAGCTGTGGGAGACCATTAACATCATGAGGTCAGTTACAGGAAATATTGATCTCTAAAGTGTCATGGTCTTACACCTTATGGAGGCTTATGGATCTGACTTATAGCACATGTAGACCCAATTATAGGACAAGTCAGCTCCAAGTATTTCACACATTCATAAGCACAGGAGCTATTTTGTCCACCACCGGATAAAGCTTCTGGGTAGCTACTGAAATCAGGCAAATAGTATGGTAAGCCAAAGTGAATGGTGAGGTTAAGGCCTCCACACCAAAAAACAACTGGATGTGGTGCAACCATGAACATAGGAAAAATCTCAGAATTTGAACAAGTAAACAAAAAACAGGACAGACTTAATTCAGGTAAGTGAAACTGCCAGACTGCCAAAAGAAGTTCTTCAAAGGAGACTTCCATGGGACTCATTTGCCCAGCAGGAGTAAATAAATCTCAACTGATACATTTTTATCCAAGCCACAGGTGAGAGTTTGATTCACCGGAAAACAACACAGTTATGATATTACATTCTTCGTAATCACCATTCAAACTTCAGTATCTGCATAGAGAAGTACAGAGAGTTACACTGAAATTGTGTGTGCTAAGGAACGCCCCTAACTTAGCTCCCAGGAAAATTATTAACTTTTATAAGTAATTTTCATTTTTTCTCTCAGGGATAGAGTTCAACTTTCACTTTAACATTGGTTGGGAACGTTTCCTTTGTTGCTTGGTTGTATGTTTTCAGAAGGCAAATCCATTGGCATTCAAAGAGGCTTAGAACATAAACCAACATTAGAGGCAATAAAAACACATAGCTAAAAGTTTAACTTTAATCACAAATTCACAACTAGAGATTTCATTTGCACATCTTAGAAAGCTAAAAAGACATGTTAAAATTTTTAACCAACCAGCAAAAATATGTGCCACACAGATTTTTAATGTTCATAATTTAGAATTTATCACATAAATATATTTATAAATATATCCCTTATTTGCAAAATTATTATTCTTAAAACATTTCTTTCCAATACATTTGAAATTTTCATGTGTTTTAAGGAAAAAACTCCATCCTATTTAAAAATGTATTACTCAACTTTAATGTGTGATTAAACCAATGTCACCAAATTAAAAAAAAAAAATACTGCTGTGTTGGATATGCAGTCGTTACAACAAATAATGACAACACATGTCCTATACCATCATCATGTACGTGCTCTTGTTTAATTTATTAGTCATTATCAGAAACATTTGGAGGTAAGAAAACCAATGCATCATTGAAAACATGGCCGAATGCCCTAAGACGATATACCCCATACATCATCACATGCATCTGATTAGGAGTCAGTCCATTAAAAGTAACGGCCATATCTGAACAACATCCTTCTACTACCAGGTTGGGGTGATTAGTCATTGCCTCTTTAATAAAAAGCCCAACAGATTTGGTATTAAATACATCTTTTCCTTCAGAATCTTCTGCATTTTCTGCAAGGACTCCAGCGTATTTCAGGCAGACTGCTAGCTGCTTATCTTCAGATATCTTCCAAATCATCCCTCCCTGTTCAGGGCACTTTTCAGGGATACTGAGAAGGTGGTTAAGTCTTTTCATTGATTCTATACTTAAGACAATTCCTCCTTCCACACTCACATATTCAAGGTCTCCAGATTTTACAGTGTGGCCTAGATAGAAAGGTTGTGATGGATCCTTCTTTAACAAAAAGTACTTTAAGTTTTCAATAATAGCAAACGTAGTGGGGCGTGCAAGAAAGAACCAGTTGTATTGGTTTCTATAGTTATCAAAGGCATATTTGTAAGCTTTTCTCATCATTAACCACATATCATTTGTTTCCATGTTAATTGACTTAAACACTTTAACGTTTTCAGAACTGAAGAACTCTGCTTTGTCACAGTGTTTGGTCCAAGTTTCCTTCACTGCAGCCCAAAGACTCACATCTTTGGGTTTTACAAGGATGATACAGTATACCCGAAAGCTCTTACTGAGCTCCATGCGTTCATCCTCTGAAATTTTCAAGATATCTTCTTTATTAGGAGCTTGTAGGTGATGATGCTCATGGTGGTACATTCTACTTCCATAACCAATCCTAACATGTCCTAGTATAGTGATCAAGGCACAGAAAATGCTTCCAAGCATCACACCCTTCAAAAATGAACTGCTTTCAGAAAGCATTTTTCCTATAAAGAAGAAAAAGATCCTTAGGATACATAACAGAAAATAATCAATCTTTGATTTGATTTGGTATTCTTTGTATACTTACATTTTTCTCTTAACATTAAAAAAAAGGTTTCCAAGTTTGAAATCAAGTTAGTTCCATATAGTACCAAGGAGTCTAAGAATCTGTAGCTTCCAATGGTATCTGATTACCATTCGGTATAAACTGGAACTTTGCAGTAACACCTCTATGCAGTAGAATTTTCTGAGAGGTTATTTTTACACTGCATTTATGGAGATTTAATTAACCAATACTAAATCAAAGCATTAACCTTAGAAACCAATGTTACAGAGGCTGTCTGTCCATCATTCTCTTTAAAGAAATTTCGTTTCACAAACTTGCATTATATTATTCAAATATCTCTGTATATATAAATGGAGTTTTACATCAAAACCTTAAATTGAACAGATAAAACCACTTACAATTGGCAAGTCACCAATGGCATCTGCGCTGGCATTTCTGTTCTCAACCTAGTGCTTTATTTAACTGATGGCTGCTGTCCCTGGGTGTTTTGAGTACATCTAAAACAAGTTTCTTAAGATTGATATCATATATGTTAATATTTACCTTTTTGTTTCTAAGACTAAATGGTTTCCAATACAGTATCCCATAATTCCATAACTGATGCCCATAATGAAAATAGTTAAATTATTTGGATGAGAACTAAGTCAATACAGGCATACCTGGGGACCATTAACAAACACTTTTATTTCCCCCAAAGGCATGTTCTTATTCTTTGGGGAAGTAAAAAACAGAAAAGTCTACACTTTTATTTCAGTTAGAAATTAAAAGAAAAGCCAACATTAAATACAACTGTTGAGATTTTCCCAATCTCCCCTCTATCTCCACAAGGAATGTTCTACTGAGCTACTTAGATTTCCCTTTGTCTGCTAAAGTTGAAAGGGGCCTTAGAAGCTACCTAATGTCATTTCTCTCATTTTACAGATAGGGAAACAGATGGTCCACAGAGGTTAAGTAACTGACCCAAAGTCACACAGTTAGTCAGTGGCAGAACTGAACTAGAAATCAGATTTTTTGACATCAGTTTAATGCTTTTTCTATTACAGAAAAATGATATCAACAGTGCTTCTAACAATATTATTGAGAATTTAATAAATGAGTTACTGAATAATCTTGTTTTTCTACAAATGGGAAAACATATGTGGGATGTGTTAACCAGAACGTGAGAGGTGCACCCAACATCATCTTACTGCTACAAGGAAACCATCCCTTAGTTTTCTTCCAGAGGAAATGGATTTTGACTTCTACTAGAAAGACAACTTGTGGAATGGCTTGGCAGATGTAATTCCTGAGTGCGGATGGGGAGGGGGGAAAGAGACAGGATGGTTTTCCTGTGTGACTCACAGAACTTGGTCAATAAACACAGCTCTAAGAAGGAAAAGAGAACTGACAGGAAACAAGCTCTGCTTAATATCAGAATTGTCAGATGCACTCTAAAATTAATTTACATAGGATTTTGGCATTTCATATTACACAATTTTCGTTATTTCTGGCCAATATATGATAACTCACTCGTCTCTCTTAGCTTGATAATAGCATACGTATACCAGAACTTTCTTCTTGACGAGGATACTACTCATGCATGGATCATTTGCACACATTATTCTAAGATTTTCTTTCCCATCAAGGGAGGCAAAAAAATCTAGCACTGGAGACGCACATGATAGCATACATGGTGCAGAGGAGAGGGAAACTTAAAACTGCACACGGGCACAAATGAGGCAGAAACTACCAGAGTGGATTTTGAGATGAATCTTTTTAAAAGGTGAAGGTGTTTGGCGTGGAGTATGGAAAAGGGAGAAGGACGAAATTGAGAGAAAAAGTGAAAGGGAGAACAGTCACCTCTCGACCCTGAGGGGCCAAGGGAGCTCCTCCAGGAAGACGGCTCTCAGTCTCCCCTACTGACTATTCCTCCCATTGCACCTGCCCTGGCACCCGGCGCGGAGCATGCTGGGAATGGGCCAGGGCCCAAGCCTTTCCGAGGAGAGGGGCAGGGTCGGCCCGCTCCGGGCTCGCTCAAGGTGCGGGCTGACGCCCCGACACTCACCCGCGTCTACAACGGCTCAGGGGCGGGAGAGCGCAGCCGCGCACGGTTCTCCTCTCACGTTCGCGCGCCACTCGGTTAGGCTCCTGGTGGGGCTGCTCTAGACGCCGGCGGTGTCCTCTCGTTGGTTTCGCTAAAGGTGGGGAGGGCCAGGAAGTGGAAGCCGCGGCGGCGCGGGCAGCGGGGCGGGGCACACGAGCCCGGGAGCAGGCGGAGCCGCCGGCTGGCGCCGACGTCAGAAGGGCCCGTGCGCACGCAGCGCGCCCTTTCTCCCCGCCCCCTGTTGAGTTCAGAGAAGCGCGTCCTGCTGGCGTGGCCCGCACGCCTCCGTGTATCCAATGGGACGCTCAGAGAGGCACGCGTACGACCCGCTGACGCCTCCCACTCCTTCACCTTCCGGATGTGGAGGCTGCGGGAGCGCGGTAGAGCATTGCTCCTTGCTGCATTTGTGTCAGATCCCTCAGTGGTTTCTGTAAAGCACTTCTGCGTCATTGCACCCTCATATTGACAAGAGGGTGCTCCACCCAGTACTCGTGGGCTGGGACCAAAACGCAAGCCACTGAAATAGTCATCGAATTATGAGGGCGAAGATTCGCTATGGTTACTGGAATGGCATCTGAAGCCCCACTGTCTGGAATCCAGTCCTGTCTTCACCGCGTCCTTTGGTATGCTGGGAAAGTTACTTCACCTCGCTATGCCTCAGTTCCCTCCTTTGTAAAGTACAGAAAGTAACACAGTAGTGCTATCTCATAGAAGATTAAATGAGATGGTGCATATGACTCCATTAGCAAAAGACCAAGCATAGAGTAAGCATTCACTAAATGTTGGTTGTTATTATTCACCCCTGTATCACTAGCTCTTAGCCTAGTGCCAGTACGCAGTAGACAATACATATTTGTGGAATTAGTGAATGTTAGAGCTACAGATGAGGAGCCAGGACCAGAAAGGATAAGGAGCTTTCTGAAGCCCAGGTCTCCTAATTCCAAGTGCTTTCCGCTAAACGTGATCTGTCTTTTAAAATTCATTTTTGTGGCAGAGAGGGGTTTTTGCTAAAAAGCACAAATTCTTGCAAATATTTAAAGTGTGCTGTCTCTAGGTTCCATCCAAATAACATTGGGCCTGAGTTCCTAGAGACACGTATATTTCAGTAGTATTGGTGAAGACCAGTTTTAAGTAGACTGAAGGTTTCAGGAAGCACTGAAACAATGAACAAGTAGATTTTAGGCAATTACTATCCTGGCAGCACTACCCTAAATTCTGGAGATCATAGTGGTGAACAAAATTAGCCCCCTGCCTTCATGGAGCTCTCAGTCTAGCAGGGAAGAAAGACATTCACAATTTATTACAAATAATTATAATGGTAGTATATTCTCTAAAGGAATACCAAAATGAATTTTGGAACTGGAAAGAAACTCAAGACTGCAGAGTATCTCCACTATATTTTGTTAAATAATATATATTGTCTCTTGTCACATATATATAAATATATATGTATGTATATATGTGTACATACATGGTTAAGTGAAACGTTGCAGAATAGTGTGTATAGTATGATTACACTTTGGTGAAAACAAACAGAATTTTATATGTGTGCACATACATTTGATCTGTTTGTATGAGCAGGGAGAGGTATGGAAGGCTCCTCAGCAGGCTGTTTGTATTGATTACATCAGGCGCTTGCGGTGTAGGTGGTTGGCTTTGTCTTTATACACCCTCATAATGCATTGTTTCACTGTTTATAGCAAGCATTTCTTACTTTTGAATTTGAAGAACAGCAAATAAAGGGATCTTTAAAATTAGAGGGACAAAAAGGATAAGAGGAAAAGGTAGCGATAAATAAACTTTTAAAGAGTGCAGAGAACCAGTCTCTCCCTGCAAAAAGGGACCAAGGAAGGATAGACAGAAATGGCACTCAGAATTCAGAGACAGCGACAGGGAGACAATTTAAAATGCTTCTTTCTAGTACAGGAAGGTATGCCAGACTGGGAGGATTGATACAGGGTGCTCCGATGCAGAATAAACCACGGCATTTTCAACACCAAAAGCACTGTTAATAACAGGTTGTCTAAGAACCCCAGTTCTCTGCTTAAAGCAGAGCTTAAATATACTTAGCATTTGAAATAAAGTTAGCGAGATGATTGGCTTGTAGTTAGGTGACTGCATTTTTAAAAAACACCATTCCACATTGTAGCCCTAATTTAAAAATACATGCAATTAGTATCTTTTAAAATTAAAAATATGTATACTCTTTGGCCCAGCAAACCCACTTCTTATAATCTCTCCCCCAGAAATTAAAGAATGTAAGGCTAAATGTGTAAGGGTAAATGTGTCATTGTTTATAATAGCAAAAGTAGGAAACATCCATCAGTAAGAGAATGGTTGAATTAATTATGGTGCATCCATATAGTGGAATATTAAGCATAAAATAAACAGCTTATTTCACTAACCTGCACTAAACACTTCATTAAACACACGAACCTGCACCTATGCGGGAAGGTTGCTTTTGAATTTGGTTGCCTTCACGTACCCAGCAGGTAACGCAAGACTGCATTCAAAATGACAACACTACATCTTTGGTAAAGCCCTCCTGCCAAGTGCATGCATTATTCAGCATGAGAAGTCATTAATTTCTAGTAATTGGTGATTCGCTTGCATGTGAGCCCTCAAATTTTCGAAATCTGTCCGAAGGCCTTTGGGAAATTAACATGGCTTTCCACACCAGTTCACTGGAATAATAAATATTGAAGGAAATCAAAGGTGGATTGTTTTCTGCAGAACATCTTTTTGGAAGATTGAAAATGTCTTCTGTGTTTACCAAAATTAAGTACCTATAACATATGTACCTTTTCTGCCCAGAGTTTCACAACTCTTCATCTTCAATAAACAGATTCCCTTATCTGAGCAAATTCACTTTTGTTTCCATTTGAATGTACTTTAGTCCATAAATGAATCTCATTTGTGTTTCCAGGCATATTCATGCTTGCAGTCTCATTTCAAAAATGTTTTTCCATTTGATGGCCATCTGAGAGCCTTCTTTTTTTTTAAATTAACAAACCCATTTGCCAACAAATATATATTGTGTTTACAGTACATCAGACACTGTGCTAGGTGTTGTTTCTTTAAAATTTTTTTTATTGTGGAAAATTTCAAACATATACAGAAATAGAAAAGTGTAATGAAATCACATGTACTTTTTAGGAAGCTTCAACACCATCAATTCAAAGCCGATCTTGTCACATCTATACCCCTTTACCCCTTCCACTTCCCTCCCTTCCAGATTATTGTGAAGCACCTCTGGGACATGATATCATTTCATCCATAAACATTTCAATATGTACCTATAAGAGACAAGGGCTTCTTAAAAAAAACCCATAATAACACTAGACAACTAAAAATAAATAATTCCTTTGTATAATCAAACATCCAGTGTTCAAATTACCAATAGTATCACGAATGTCATGATTTTTTTACTATATGAATCAGAATCTAAATAGTCTACACATCGTGATTGGTTTTTGTGTCTCTTAAGTCTCTTTTTAGTCTATAGATTTCCTCTCTAACTCTACTCCTTGATATTTCTTTGCTTAAGAAGTCTGGTTGTTCGTCTTGTACATTTACCCATAATCTGGTGCACACAGCCTCATCTTGGTTCCTTTAATGTTTCTCTGTCATTTGTGTTCCTTATAAATGAGTAGTTGGATCTAAAGTAGGATTGCCAGATTTAGCAAGTAAAAATGCTGGGCACCCAGTGAAAACTGAATTTCAGATAAGCAATGAATACTTTTTTAGTATAAGTATGTCCCAAATAAAATGTATGGGACATACTAAATATTGCATAGGGCATGCTTACTTTAAAAAAAATTATTGTTTATCTGAAATTCAATTTTAACTGGGCATCCTGAATTTTATCTGGCAACTCTAACCCTAATCTAAAAGCTTTGTTTGATTCAGCTTCAGTTTTGTTTTGGGGGGAGGGCAAAACTACTTCATAGATGGTGGCATGTGCTTCTCTCAGGAGTCACATAATGTCTGGTTGTGTCTCTTTGTGATGATAGCTGCCATTGATGCTCAATACCTAGATCTGTGATTCATTTGGGTTACAATATAGTGATCTTCTAATTTTCCAAGTCATGTTTTTATTGAGGTAACAGTGGTTTATAACATTATATAAATTTCAAGTGTGCGTTATTATATTTCAATTTTTGTGTAGACTACATCATGTTCACCATCCAAAGACTAATTACCATCCGTCACTGTACACATGTACCCTAAAACCCTTTTCGCCCTCCTCTCTTTCCCCTTCCCCTCTGGTAACCAAGGCATATTTTTAAGGGGAAGTTTGGTGTAGTGATTAAGAGGTCAGGTTCTGGCATAGGAAAGACTTGGTTTGAGCTCTGGCTCAGTCACTTCCTAGCTGTGTGACCTGAGGCAAGTTAGTTCACTTCTCTAAGCCTTAGCTTCCTCATCTGTAAAACAAGGCTAATAATAGTACTTATCTCATAAGATTTTTTGAGGATCAAATGAGTTATGTGGAGGATTTAGAATAGTGCCCAGCACACAGTAGATGCTCATAAGAGCTAGCTATTATATCTATTGAGACTCTTGAATAATTATGGCCTTTCAAATTCAAGATTTTCCACTATTAAAGACTTTAAATCCTCTATTCAACAGTTAAGTTATATTTTCACAAATTAATAAAAATAACAGTAAAGATTTATCAAATGAACAGCCTCTCATATTTGTCCAGTGCTTTGCAAGTTAACAAAAGCCTTCTTCACATGCATCCATTCTCATTTGATCCTTATAGCAGCCTTTTAACCAGAAGGACTGGTCTTATTCATTTTTTACATCTGAAGAATCTTGGGCTTAGAGAGATGACTTGCTCAAAGTGTAACACAGCTAGAAAGTCACACAATAGAGCAGGGACTGAGTCCTAGTCCAAGGCTCTTTTGATGGAAAACATTAAGTGAGCAAAATCATGTGGTTCTCCCTCTGTGCAACGCTTTCATTTCTTGGTTCCAGTGACACTATCCTGTTTTCTTTTTTCAACCTTTCAACTTCTTGTTCTTTCTCAAACTATTCCCTCCCCATCTTCCCATCCCCATCCTTGGTGTCTCTATCTCCTCTTTGTGAATGTAGTTGTTCTCCAAGGTTCTATCCTTGGGCCATTTTTATTGCTATATTCTCCCCCCGTGATATCTACTCAATAGCATCATCTATTCAAATAACTTCACCGGGAAGTTATTTCCCTTCCAATAAGGGATTTCCTCTGGGAAGATGATTTCCAAATCTATATTTCTGGCCTCTACCTCTTTGTTGAATTTTGGACCCCAAATTTCAATTGCCTGCTTATCTCCATCCTGCTTCAGACAGAATCTTACATTCAGTGGATCTGCTTATCTGGAATCTGATTTTAGCAGTCAACTATACATAAACAAACAAGGAGATGATTGAGGAAATTTGAATACTTACTGATGACATTATGTATTTGATGACATTAAAGGCTTAATGTTATTTTTTTAAGTGAGATAATTTTATGTGGCTAGAGGGGCTGGTCCAGTGGCATAGTGGCATAGTGGTTAAGTTCACATGCTCCACTTCAGCGGCCCAGGGTTCATGGATTCAGATCCCCGGCACAGACCTATGCACCATTCATCAAGCCATGCTATGGTGACATCCCACATACAAAATAGAGGAAGATTGGCATAGATGTTAGCTCAGGGCAAATCTTCCTCAAGCAAAAAGAAGAAGATTGGCAACAGATGTTAGCTCAGGGCCAATCTTCCTCAACAACTACAAAAAAGAATATCATTTAGAAATATATACTGAAGTTTTTATGGATCATATGATATGGTGTCTAGGATTTAGTTCAAAATAATCCGATTGGGGAAATGAGAAATAGGTAAGGGTATTGAAACAAGATTGGCCATGAGTTTATGATTGTTGAGTTAGGTAATGAGTATATGGGGTTTCAACATCTGATTCTCTTTATTTTTCTCTGTGGTAGGAAATTTGCATTATGAAAATTTTAAAAGCTTAAATAGGTCCAAAACCAAATTGATCAACCTTGCCTGCATCCATCTCCCAACAATAATTTTCTTATTGATGTCTGCTTGCTGGCCCAGTGGTGCAGCGGTTGAGTTTGCACGTTCCGCTTGCGTGGCCCGGGGTTCGCCGGTTTGGATCCTGGGTGTGGACATGGCACCGCTTGGCAAGCCACGCTGCAGCAGGCGTTCCACATATAAAGTAGAGGAAGATGGGCATGGATGTTAGCTCAGGGCTAATCTTCCAAAAAAAAAAAAAAAGTATAAAAAAAAATCCCACCAAATCAGTAAATAGTATTTTTAAAAAAAAGTCCCCTTATTTTCCCAGTCACTTATGAAAACCCAGAGCTCTCTTTGTTTCTTCCTTCACCCTGACCTCTGTGCCCAATCAGTTGCTAAGTCAGGCCAGAGACTCCCTTCACAGTGAATCTTACTTCTGTCCTTTCTTTTTCATTCAAGCCACCACCACTCTAAGTCCCTCATTCCTTCTTGCCTGAACTAGTGTAATGGCATTCCTGAATTTCTCCCCATTTCCAGTCCCTCCTCACTCGATGTGTATAAAGCATCTAGCATAGTGGATGGTAGTTAGCCCTCTCCCTTTCTCCTGAATTGTGAATTCATCTTCCTTACTGCTGCCTGCTTAACCCTCCGATGATATCTCCCTTCCCTGAAGAGACTGCTCCTCGCTACCTTTCAGCGTTGCCTTCCTCCCTGTCCCTCTTGGATCCTGCAACCTCACTGCTGCCTCCATTCCACCCCAACTGCCATACTTTGTGGAGGAAGCTTCTGTGTCTGAATAAAGACTGATTTCTCAGTTCCAAAGTTAGATATAAGAGCAGGTTTTTTCCTAGCTGTAGATGAGTGGAGCCTTTACATACAGACAAAACAGGCATCCTAAGTGTGAGTAAAAGAGAAGCAAGTTTTAAAGCTGCTTCTTGTCCCCCCAACTCAGTCGAGAAAAAAAAGGAGGGTCTCTAGTTAAGAGAGATCAGCTTCTAGATCCAGGCAGAGTAGGGTAAATGCTGATGGCGAAGAAGGAGCTGGATGGATATTCCAGCAAGCTAGGGGCTTCTTGAGGAACTGCATTTTGCCTAGTCTGGCCAAGGTAGGAACAGCTAGAACTGCCTCCAGTGGGCGTCAGCAGTATGGATTGGGTGAAGGTCCTGTATCCTGGGGCTGTCCCAGAGAAATGGCTGTAGAACCCTTGCTTTTTGTGGCCTGGCTGAGTGTAGTTTTGTCTGTTATGGAGAGCAGCCAGGCATTCAGGGGCTGGGCTGACCAAGCAGAAAGAGCACTTTTATCCTTTAAAAAGAAAATGCTGTAAGTCAATCACATTCTTACATTTTAAGCATAATACTTGCAACTAAAACGAAACTGCTGTATTATAATCAAGATGCGTCGGCCTGTTTTATATTTAAGGCCCACAGGCTTCAACTAATTTAGGGGACCATCTGGTGAGAAAGAGAGAAAGTCTCATTGCAAAGTGTCATTTGTTTGCAGGCTCAAGTCTCAGAAGGGATCAAGCCTGGGGACCAGCCGATATCCTGTGCCAGTGTCCAGTGCTCCTGACCCTACCACTTAAGTAGAAAGAGCATGGCTTTGGAGTCAGACAGATAAGATTCAGTTCCTCCTCCAGCATTCACAAACTGGGTGCCTTGAGCCACAGGACTTCTGAGGTTTGTTTCCTCATATGTAAAATGGGAATTAGATTGTACTTGAAATTGTTGGGGAGATTAAAGGAGATAACGTCTCCCAGAGGGAGCCTAGAACTATTGCTTCCTTTCCCGTGATGCATAACTTCATCTTCCATCTTGTTCCCTCTGAGCCTTGTTCTTCTTGCCTTCTTTGCCTGATATCCACTTTCACCTGAATAGACATGAGCATACTTTAAAACAGATCTTTGCACAAAAGGTCTAAAAAATAAGTTTTAATCTAATGCTGTTGTTTACCTTCTCCAGAAGGTAAAGAATTGAAATGGAATTGCCTTGGGTCAGAAGGCAATTTTGCCTCTTCTGCAGTATGCTAAGGAAGTCTATTCTCAAAGTCTTCCTGTTTACATTTAGGTAGTTGAAAGGATTAAACCAGTTAGCTGGGACAAATGCCAGTTGCAGCTCAGGGGCGGGAGGAGAGGGAGTTGAACAGGTTGGTTAGAGATGGAAAATCTGGGAAAGGGGATGCTTTTAGATTCCAACTAGATAACTGCTGCTTAGGTGACAGCTTTATTTCAAGTGAGAATATGAATTTGGCTGTATTCCTAGTTAGAATCTAATGCTCAAAATTTTCTGTGAATCAAGGAGCAAAATTAAAAAGTGATGATTGAGATTGGCAGAATGTAATTGCTGAAGCTGGGTAATGGCTACCTGGAACTTCATTGCACTATTCTCTATACTTTTATGTGTGTTTGAAAATATCCATAATCAGAAGTTTTTTGTTTATGTGACAATTATGGGACAATGGAGGTCACTCAAGAATTGGGGAGTTTGACTGTCACATCAGTAAAGTTAATAAAGCTAGTAGAGGATATTTGAACAAAAAGAATTCCCTAGAGGAAATTGATGTTGTCCATGCTTATCTAGTTAACTGGATTTATTTGAAGGATTAAATAGCATGCAGATAAGACTTTTAGTGGATATAATATAAATTGATCTCAAAAAGCTTTTGACAGGGGCCAGCCCCATGGCTGAGTGGTGAAGTTCGCGCTCTCTGTCAGAGGCCTAGGGTTCACCAGTTTGGATCCTGGGTGCAGACCTACACACTGCTCATCAAGCCATGCTGTGGTGGCATCCTATGTAGAAGAACTAGAATGACTTACAACTGGGATATACAACTATGTCCTGGGGCTTTGGGGAGAAAGAAGAAAAAGAAAAAGAGGAAGATTGGCAACAGATGTTAGCTCAGGGCCAATCTTTGTCACCAAAAAAGCATGCGTTTAAAAAAAAAAAGTGGTCATCCTATTAAAAAAAAAAGCTTTTGACAAGATGTCACAACCACTGTTTTTAAGGGAATTGAGTTACTATAGGACTGTGACCCTCTTTCCTCTGAATAGATATTGCTGTAGAAATAGGAAATGGAGGTAGAGATAAAGGAACTAAGGACATTATTTTGACATTTCTAAAGTGTGATTTCTTAGGGATAGGAAAGGGGGCTAGTTTTTTAAAAAATAAATCTTTTCAAAAGATCTGAAGGAAGAAATGCATAGTGAAATCTCCAAGTGGTCGATTACATGAAACTTTTCCTGAAAATAAAAAGCTTAGTTGATGGGAATAAGCTATAAAGAAATCCCATGGGCATGGGTGTATTCACTGGTAGCTATGAAGATTGGCTTTAGTTGAGTTGTTGCTAAACTATTTAGGGATATTATGAAGACCTTGCTTGGCAAGGCCCTGGGCATGAAGGCTCATTATTGAATGACCTAAAGATAATTCACATATGTAAATGTACACATATGCATTTGACACTAGAGTAGTGGCTGGGATTGACGGTGGGTCAAAGGAGAAGAACAGGTTTTTCTCCTGCTGGGATCAGCGTTTTGGAAGGTAGGGCAGATGCTCTAATATGGACACCCACAGTCTATCCAGTTGGGCTGGGAGAGAGTGTAAGCTAAAATCTAGTAGGGGAGAAAACTAATCTGCCCTCACAGGCTTTCCCTCCCCTTCCAGGGAGAGGGTTGATAGGCCTGCTAACAGTGGAAAAACGGAGTCAAAAGCCTCCTTGTTGAGAGGTTTTCCCTTTTACTCAAGGGAAGGGGAATGAGAATAGCAAGTTCTCACAGTGGTGGTGGTTGCAGAGCAACACATTTCAGGACGAGAGCGGAGGAGGCCAGGTATGCCTCTGACAGGACCAGCTACATAATTTTCAGGACCCAGTGCAAAATAAAAATGTGAGGCCCCTTGTTCATGAATTATTCAGAATTTCAAAATAGTGACGGCCGAATATTAAACCCAACGTGGACTCTTCTAAGCATGGGACTCTGTGCTACCGCACAGGTTGTATGCCCATCAAGCTGACCTGACTCCTGGGCAGCAGGAGTAGTGGTAGCAGAAATTCCAAAGGCATTAATGAAAAGGTATAGAGCAGAAAATCAAGATCATCTAAAATCTCACCACCTAGAAACAAGCACTGTTATCATTTTGGTATATATCCCAGAGATTTTTCTATATACATATGCGCATGTAGACACATATTCATGCAATTTTTTATATTATGAAAATGGTATATTGTACATTCTCTTCTGTAGTGTTTTAAGAAATTTACTACATTTTAGAAAGTTTTCCATGTTAGTAAATATAGATTATTTCAACCCTATTGTATACAGATTCCATGTTCCATTTAATCAAACCCTATTCTTGGGTATCTGGGGAGTCTTGAATTTTTCATTATTACAAATGATGCACATTGAACATCTGTAAAGTTGAGTGAGAATTGAATAAGTCAATCAGTGTAAAGCACTTCACAGAATACGTGGCAAATAGCAATCTCCTTATAAATGTTAGTGAACGTTATTTCTATTGTATTGTCAAATTGCCCTGTATAAAGGTGAACTAATTTACATTCCCAACAGCAGGGTGAGAGGGCTTGGTTTCCCTAAATCCTTGCCAATTCTTTCAATTTTTGCCTTCTATGTTTCCTCTTCTGTGAATGACCTGTTCATGTTCTTTGACAGTTCTCCTATTGGATTCCTCTTGCTTTAAAAATTTTAATTGATTTCTGTATTGGGGCTATCAATCTTTTATAATATGAATAACAAGTACTTTTTTTCTAGTTTTTTTGTTTGATGTTTGATTTTGTTTGCTTTAACCGCACAGATATTTTAAAGTTTAATACAGTTAAATCTGTCCATGTTTTCCTTTAAGATTTCTGGCTTTGCTGTCTTCCTTTAGAAAGGCTTTTGCTACTGAACAGGTTTAGAGTTCAATGGTGGTGAAGCCTTTCCTGCCTTAGGTGAGCTCCACCAGGCTTCCTCTGGGGCTTCATTCTTCTGGGGCATGGTTTTTCAAGTTCTGTCAATGGAGTTCACAACACTAGAATACTTTAAACATATATAGGAAGGGAATATGATTATTAACTTTGAATCTACATGTGAAGACACAAGATATATTAAAAATGAATGTTCTCTACCTTTTCTCAACCCAGAAAACACTTTTGGCTTTTCATATTTTCTACTTTTTCTAGGGAGAATTCTGTCTTTACCAGAGCTATTTATTGAGGATCCAACCAAAGAGAAATTGAGTTGCAGGTGCATTTCTTTGGAGTTAGTGGGATATGTTTATGTGGTTTGCTATCACTTCTGCATATAGTGAAGTTATTGCTGGCTGTACCAGTGTAGGAATGAGTTGTGGGAATGCTTCTAAAGTAGCAAATCCAAAGCTTATTTAAGATTAGTCAGTACATAAAATACTCAACATATCCTAAAATCTTATAGCTTATATATAAAAGAAATGATAGAGGTTTTCCCCAATTTGACAATAATCCAGAAAATTTACACGACGTTAATCAGTGATGAGTTGTAAAGCTCAAAGAAACTTTTCTCAACTCTTGGGAAAGACTGAATTGTTTTTCTGTTCTCTTTATAGAAATTATACTACAAAAGTGGTGTCGGATGAAGAGGTGATCAAAGGATACACAGGCCCAAAATATAAAAAAGGAAGCAAGGAGGTTTGTCAGTTAATTTAATGAAAAATATTATGTTATTTTTTAAAATTTTGTGATATTTGTGGTATTAGTCAGGTTTTTTTTTAGAATTTGACAGTCTTTATTATTGGAAAGGTTTATCATTCTTTTTTTTAATGTTTATTCTTTTATTGCAGTAACATTGGATTATAACATTATATAGCTTTCAGATGTACATCATAATATATTTCGAATTCTGTGTAGATTACATCATGTTCACCACGCAAAAACCAATTATAGTCCATCCCCTCACATGTGAGCTTAATCACCCTTTTTGCCCTCCCCTCCCCCCTTCCTCTATGGTAACTACCAATCCAGTCTCCATTGCTGTGTGTTTGTCTGTCAGTTTTTAAAACTTGTAATTTCTCGTGATTTATTGTCTCATTCTAAATAAATATTCAGGATTGTACCTAAGTCTACACTTTTTAAAAAACTTATTTAACCCGAATGATATAAGCTTCATGCTCCACAAAATTTGGATCTGCCATTGCCTGTGTAGTAAATATTAATGGTGATTTGGAATGTCCCATGTTAGAGATAAGGGCACATTGGCTTGCCTAAGCTTGCATAGATAGTGGTAGAGCCAGGATCCAACCCTGAGTCTGTCTGGCTTCAAAGTTTATTTTTTTTTCACTATCTAAAACTGTCTTCTTTTGGATGAAAATATATAGTAATCGACCCAAATTATAATAATAATAATTACTGAGTGCTTACTAGGTGTTACTCATCGATATATATTATTTCATTTAAACTGCAAAATGACCCTATTATGTAAGTATTATCATCCTCATTTTACAGATAGGAATAGAAAGATTCCGAAAAGTGAGTTAAATTGCCCAGGCTCACACAGCTAGAAAGTGGTAAAGCCAAGATTTGAGTTCATGTCTAAACGAGTCTAAAGCCTCAACTATGCTATAAACTGCCTGGGGAGAAGACTCTGGAGTCATTACAAAGGAAGACTCAGTTATCCATTCCTTCCATCAACCTCCAGATGAGTACAAAAGAGGAGAGAGAATGCCTTCTTCAATCCAGTTGTGATCAGAGGGTGAAGTCCTTCCCCCACAGATTTTGGCACAACACTGAGATGCCCCAGATGCCTCCTTCTGCAAATCCTAGACAGTGTTCTGTTACTGCCTTTGCCCACACTCCTCTCCTCCTCTGATCTTGACTGCTCAGTTGTGGTGTTCCTGATAGAGTGCAGGCCTGAAAGTGACCAGTCAAGGAGCTTTCTGGCCTCTTCTTCAGGGCCATACTCACAGTTGCCACCGAGGGCCCACTGGATCAGCACTAAAGCAATCCTGCCCTTCCTTCCTTGCATTCACCGCTCTTGCTTTTGGCAATGCTACTACCTTTTTCAACTTTTTAGTTGATGTCAAATATGGTTGCCAGCACTTGGGCTGCCATGGTTCCTTTTTCTTCGAGAGAGGTAGACCCCAGGGCACACACCTGGATCATGTCATTTCTCACCTCACTTCTCAGCTTGGAGAACAGGGACCTCTGGGTCACAGCTTTTCCACATTCTAATATGAGATTTCAACCTGCCCCTCTCAGTAGGGTGGGTGGAGGCTGGAACAAGGATTTTGATGGCCTGTGAAAATATGTAAGGCATGGCTTGCCTTCTCAAATTAGAGCTTACTTGACTCCAAGCAAGCTTAGGGAAAGCATTTTACAGGTGTCTTCTCACTTCCAGAGACTGAGACTCTACTTCCTTTACTGCTTCCTCTCCACTCTCCCTACTCAGCCAATAGTTCAACATTCCACCATAAAGGAGATGCCCTTTTCTCAAACAATTAGCCAAGGCCTATGGTCCCTGCTTTCTAGGGCACCAGGTACCTAAGGATGTTGTCTGTAATTGTCCCCTTTGTGCTACAAACTCAAATTTTTGAATTGGCTCTCAAGTCTCACCAGCTCGCTGGCTCCACTTGGCAAAAAGCAATGGTTATCTTCTCCTCTGTGTCTTTTTGACATAGCACAGATCTCAAGTCCTCAAAACTGGCATCAGTTTATAAAAGGCCTTGGTGGTAGTCGGCAGCACATGCTAAAACAGAACTCTGAGCCAGGCAGACTGCCAGTCTCCCAAAGTTCACGTAAGAGGCAGGGCATGTGAGTGAAGTTTGCTCGGGTGAAAACTCCTTTGTATGTTTGCTTTTGGGGGGTCTTCTAGGAAGGGCAGCTTTATTTTGATATGCAATGTGGTTGTGCCCCAAGCATAAGTCTTCCTTGCTGCCAGGCCATGGTATTTTGTGTCTGCCTTCTTTTCTTCTTCAACTCCTCAGGCCTTTGCACGGCCCTTTCCAATGTGTGCTCCAATTCTGACCTAATCACTCTGAGTCACTTGTTGAAGTGTTTTGCAATCTTTGAACAGTCCTTCCACCAGCTCCTGTAGTGGTTGCTGAATCCCCCAAATGTTTTTAAATGTTGGCTCCTTGCCATTCAGTGATCTTTCCAGAGTCTGTGCCTAGCCCCTGTTGTGATTTTATATGTCCAACATATTTTATTGACGTCTGGCAGGACTGGCATTTGTCAAGGGTCAGTTTTAGGCTGTGTTTCCCAGGCAATCCAGTAATATAAGGAGCCATTGTTCCTCTCCTCCAAAGCTCTGCCAGACATAATTATGCCATCTCAACAAATAAGCACCGCCAGGTGATTCATATCACCAAGTGCTTTTTCCATCAAACTCCTGAAGGTGTCTGGGGCTCCAAAGATTTGTGGGGCAGCCTTTCAAATAGGTAAAACCCCACAGGGCAGATGAAAGCTGTCTTTTCTTTGCCCCAGTCAGTCATAGGCTTCAACAATAGCACTTCTCAGACACAGCACTGGAAATTACTGGTTCCCTACCAGGCACTCTAGAGGTTAATCTGGACACAGAACTGTCTCTGTAAGGTGGAGAAAGAGAACAGAACATTGAGATCCCTCCTGTACTGAGTCTGCCCTCTCCTATCATGAGGTTTCCTTCTTTCCCTTTACATATTTGTTTATTCAGCTAGACAGTAGTTCTTAACCCTGACTGCCTATTATAATATATGGAGTTTGTTATAAAACATCTATCCCTGGGCCCCACCCATCCCTAGAGATCCTAACATTTTCTAAACACCTACCCTAAGCTAGGTCCTGTGCCCTACCCTAGGAGTAGAGGCAATTCAGTCATAGTCCCTGCCTCCATGTAGTTCATAGTTGACGGGCAGAGACAGATAAATTAAAAAGTATAATTCAGTGAGAAAATATGGTGTAACTCCATGTTCTTTTCTTTCTTTTTTTATTAGTCACTTACACCTGAGAGTGAATGAGTTTATCAGATTCTTCCTGAGAACAGATTTTTCAGAAACATGGAGTGCTTCACGAATTTGCATGTCATCCTTCTGGAGGGGCCATGCTAATCTTCTCTGTATCCTTCCAATTTTAGTATATGTGCTGCCAAAGCGAGCACTCCATGTTCTTTTCTTAATCTAGCTTGTTTCTCATAAAACTGTGCCAGCACGAGTAAGGTAAACCTGGATTTGTTCAAGTCCTAGTACATAGGAGGAAGAGGCTTTCTTGGGTTCTTGGGTGACATAAGTTGAGAATTTTTTAAAAATAGTAAAATGTGTATGACTGTCCATAGAAATTTTATTTGTAGTAGCCCCAAACTGGAAACAGCCCAGATGTCCTTCCACAGATGAACGGTTAAACAAACTGGTACATCCATACCTTGGAATACTACTTAGCAAGAAAAAGGAATGAACAATTGATACATGTGACAACCTAGATGAATCTCCTACAGTTATGCGCAGTGGAAAAGGCTAATCCCAAAAGGTTACATACTATGTGATTCTGTTTATATTACATTCTTAAACTGATAAAATTAAGAGATAGAAGAATGTTTAGTGGTTGCGGGAGTTAGGGAATCGGAGAGGGAGGTAGGCTGTGAAAGGGCAACATGAGGGATCCTGTGGTGATGGAAATGTTCTATATCTTGATTGCGGTGGTGGTGATGCAAGGCTATCCATATGATAAAATTATATAGAACTAAACGCACATCCCCACACGCACCCAGACACAAGTGAGTGCATGTATAACTGGTGAAATCTGAATAAGCACTGCGGATTGTACCTATGTCAATCTCTTGGGTTTAATATTGTACTATAGTTATATAAGATGCTAACATTGGGGGATACTGAGGAAAGGGTGCATAGGACTTCCCTTTACATTTCTTGTAACTTTCTTTGAATGTACAATTATTTCAAAAAAATAATAGTTCAAGAAATTGCTAACCAGAAATAAAAAGGATTAAAAATGTTAGACACATTTATAAATACAAAGCCCTAAGTAGCTACATTAGGAGAAGCAGGGAATATAGTTATTCTTTAATGTTATAAGAAGACAAACAGTCCTCAGGGAATGCTAAATTTAAAACATAGGTAAGTTTCATTGTTTTTTTCCAATTAAAAGAGAATGTTTCTTGTGGAAATTTAGAAAATATACTGAAAAAAGTTCATTAATAATTCCATCATTGGGGCCAGCCTGGTAGCACAGTGGTTAAGTTCGCATGTTCGGCTTTGGAAGCCCGGAGTTTGCTGGTTCGGATCCCGGGTGCAGACATGGCACCACTTGGCAAGCCATGCTGTGGTAGGCATCCCACATATAAAAAGAAAAAGTAGAGGAAGATGGGCACGGATGTTAGCTCAGGGCAAGTCTTCCTCAGCAAAAAAGAGGAGGATTGGCAGCAGATGTTAGCTCAGGGCTAATCTTCCTCAAAAAAAAAAAAAGAAAATCCCATCATTTGGAGATGCTATTTTTTTCAACATTTAGGGTATATCTTTTCAATCTTTTTTCTATGTATAAAATTAAAAGAAAAATTTTCAAACCCAGCAATAGATAGATTTTTCCTGTCTTTGAAGAATCTTGTATTAATATGACTTTAATGTATATACAGTATTCCATCATATGGATGCAGAATGAATTATTTACCTGATCCTCTATTTTGGATATTGAGATTGTTTTCAAGTTTTTGGTATAATAAATAATGCTGCAGTACACATTATTGCACTTGCATCTTTGTATTTATCTCTGATTGCTTCTTTAGTATAAATTCTTAGGAGCAAAATTACTGGGTCAAAGATTATGTAAATTTTTAAAGCTTTTGCTATATTTGGCTAAATTGCTTGCCAGAAAGTTTGTATGAATGTTCCACCTCTGTTTTTCCCAGAGCACATTCTTTGTTGCTGATGTTAGCCACTGGGTAGTAGGCTGGATAGACTCACTGTGGCTGTTCTTCTGTTCCTTCGTACAGTGTTATAGGATCTAGCACAATGCCGGGTACACACTAGGCCCTCAAAAATATTTGCTGATTTAATATCCTTCATAATATATTCTTTGAAACTCTTATCTGGGGCTGGTGGGATACAAAATCATCAAAATAGTGTGCTTCCACCTCAAATTATATCACTGGCGTCAAGTAAAGAGTAAGGCCTTGAGGGAATAGGACAGGTACATTTTAGTAAAGAGGAAGGACTTGGGAAAAGTCTGGAGGTTCTAAACTAGGAAGCGGAAACCATCTGAGGTTTCTGGGAGCAGAGTGAAGGGATCTGAAATGCTGGGGTTTGCTGGGAAGGGAGGCAGTGTCTGGGGCATCAACGTAATTGTTGGGAGGGTGGGAGAGAGGAAAGCTCTTGCCTGCTACCTGCTTCCTGCTATGACCCTCCTTTAAGCACCCAGGATGTTGATCGACCTGGTGGCCTATATGTAAAACATCAGTGTGCAAACTTCTCCCAGCAGAAGTCTGGGCATAATTATACTGAGTTGTGCTTTTATTTTTTATTTGGGGGTTACAGGTTTCATCTGTCTTTCGAAGTTTCCCCCTTTGTGTCCTGCATGTGGCTATTATTAGTCAAGTGAAACCAGTGGCTAGAGGTCTGGGCTTCCCATCATTGCTGCTCCTTCTATCGTCTGCCTTAAATACAAACAGGGTAGATGACCACACAAGCCCCAGGGCTCTCTGGGAGGAGCCCACCATGGTTTCAGAAAATAAGAGGCCACAGCCAGCTCTGTTTAATCACCAGAGGTGATTAAATAATAAAAATATGTGGACACTCAAAAAATTATATCAGACTCTTCCTGGATGACTCTAAGTCGTCTCATTTAATCTTTCCAACAACCTGGTAAGATAGATCCTTATTATTACCATTTTACAGTTGAGGAAATGGACTTAATGAACTTACCTGGATCACCTGGCTAGTGTGTTACAGATCAAGGATTTGAAATCCCATCTATCTGATTCTGAAGACATGCTCCTAACCGCTGCCTGATTTAAAGCACACAGGGTGATATGCTCTTCCTGAATCTATTTCCTGCATTGTATTTAAATTAGATTCTGCATTTTCTTAGATTCCACCATGAGATTCAATCCTTTGGGTCATGAAGCCTTTTCCTACCCAGAGATCCTTTTCTAACAAGTATCTATCCAAAGGAGCAGCAGTGGCTTAAGCACATCAGATAATATTTGAGTGGAGGAAAATGGGCTATTAGCTACGTCCCCCAAACAAAGGACATGGACAATTAATTCAGTTTCCTCAAGGTAATCAGTTTTGGAGAATCAGGGACACAAAGGCCCAAAGAAGGATAGATTAGGTCAGGTATAAATTTTGTGTTGGTACTCTCGGAGGTTTGCTACCATTTAGAAAGCCATCCTTTTGGGGCCTCCTCCACTGTTTTTGTATTCCAGATGATGTTACTAGCATGTAAGGTAAACAATACATTTTAATTCTCAGAGCCCCCTGACTCAGCCTTCTGTAGTTTTTCTTGCCTCCTCGAAAATTCCCTTTAGTTTTCAAGACTATAGGAAGATTCAATCATGATCATATATCATGAGGCAGTTTTTTCCCCAGCAGGCTGAGACAGCATGCTGTCACAGGCCCTTTGATAGTCTGGTTTCAGTGTACATTTTAGTAGGTCCTTGTTCAGATTAATTGACAATCTGTAAGATGTAACAATAACATTATTGAGTGCATATTATATTCCAGACACTGTACTAAGCGCTTTTCATGAATCATCTCATTAAAGTCTCATGAGTTTGAGAACAAACTGTCCCAGAAAGGCTAACTTGTTCAAAGTCACAAAGATAGTAGCAGACTGAGGATTTAGGTCTAGTCTAACTTCAGAGTCTCACCATCATGCCTGGTGGTAGCTATAGTTAGATAATAATAATTGATCTAAATATAGATATAGGGGCTCTGAAAAAAGATGGTAAGGTATTTACTGACTAACAATGTGATCTGTGCCGCCATTTTGCTTAAAGCTGGTTCCTGGAGGGATAGCTATCAATGAAAAAGCATATTAATAATAATACTAATTTAATAATAAATTATTAAATAGCAATACTAATTATTACTGTTACTGTTATTTTCATCTGTAGCCGTAGCTAACATCTCCATCATTCAATCAAAAAATATTTCCCTTCCTGTATGTCCAGCTTTGGGCAAAGTTCTGGGGATATAAAAGTAAGCAAAAAATACATGTTCCATGATTTCTTGGTGCTTACAGTTTAGTGGCAGGAATAAACGTTAAACAATCACACTAATGGCTATGTAATTACAGAGATAAGTGATCAGAAGGGAAAGAACATGGTTCTCTGTTGGCAAATGGCGAAAGAACCCTAAATAGATGGTGGGCTTGGATCGGAGAAGGCCTCTCTGAAGCAGTAGAGGTAAGGGTGAGTTGGAATGAACTAGACGAGTAGGGGGCTGGAGTTGGGAGCTGAAATGCACATCTCAGGGAGGGGAACAGCATTAGTGTATGTCTTAAGGATTTGGTCTCTATCCTAAGAGCACTGAGAAGTCACTGAAAGGTTTTAAGAAAGGTGTGCCATGATCAGATTTACATTTTATAGTAAGATCATTTGAGTTGCTGCAGGGATAAGGGATTAGAGGGGAGCAAAACGTGGAAGTCAGGGGACCAGTTAGCAATAGTCCAGGCTAGAGATAGTGACTTAGACCGAGGTGGTGGCAGTGGAGATGGAAGTGAATTTTGGAGGTGACAAATTTTTTGGAGATGGTGCTGATAGAACTCGGTGATAGATTCAATAAGGAAGTGCGGGATGGGAGAGGGCAGTGGTGTCCTTTAATCTTTACAGCCACCCTTCAAGGGAGGGGTTTCTTTTTCCTTGTTTGACAAATAAGGAAACGGACTTCCCATTGCTTTAGCATAAAGTCTACAGGCTTCATAGGGCCCTTGAGACACTATATAATCTAGGCTCTGTTGACTAACATATCCTGGTCTCCCTTCTGCCACGATCCCCCTAGTTCTCTGTGGTCTAGCTGCAGTGGCCTTTTAGTTTCTTGCTATGCCAAGCTCCTTCTAGTCTTAGAGCCCTTTCACATGCTGTCTGCTTGACCTGAAATGCTTTTCTCCTCTTCTTTGCCTGGTTCATGCTTCCTTGGGAAAACCTTTTCTGACCTACCAGACTGGGTTAGGCCTTCAGGTTATGTGCTCCCATAGCACTCTGCACTTTTGCACTTACTACAGTTGTACAGGCCTACCTCGGAGATATTGTGGGTTCAGTTCCAGACCACTGCAATAAAGCAGATATTGCAATAAAGTGAGTCAAATGAACTTTTTGGTTTCCCAGTGCATTTAAAAGTTATATTTACACTATACTGTAGTCTGTTAAGTGTGCAATAGCATTATGTCCAAAAAAAGTACATATCTTGGTTTAAAAATGCATATATTTGTTGAATGAATGAATGAAGCTTATAGATGCTGAGTTAACTTGTCTACTGTTAAACAGTAAGTGACTGATCCAAGACTTGAACTAACTCTAGTAACAGCAGAACCCAAGTTCTAACCACCATGCTAGACTGTTACTATTCATGTTTGCAACTGAAACATGTCAAAGGCCATACAGCAATTTCTAGAGAACTTAGAATCAGTTTTCTTTTTCCTCCCTTCCCTTCCCCTCCTCTTCCTTCCTTCCTCCTTCCCTTCTTACTTCTCTGCCTGTCTGCCTTCATCTTTCTCTATCTTTCTTTTATAAGATTTGGAAGGGCTACTAGAGGTCTTGTCCAACCTGCACATTTTATAAAAGACAAAACTGAAGGTAGACCAATTTGCCTGCCCAAAGGCTATAGTTATTGGCAGACCTAATAGATAACTTTAGCTTTTATGGTGGGCATCATTCTAGCAAAATCAATGGAGATCTAATTTATTTCAATCTTGTTTATCCGATATCCGTTTGTTATAACCAGGTTAGTTTCATCAGTGACCTGGGCACATGTTTTGCTCATTTCTACCTCAGTACATGACCCACACTGGTCTCTTTGCCTGGGATTTATTCCTTCTTTCCAACCTGTTTCTTTTACTCATCTTTCAAGCCCCAGCTCAGTTCTCACCTCCTCCATGCAGACTTCCCTGCCCATTCTGGCTCATTGTAAAGTCATATAGCAGTCTCTATAACTCATTTGGCCTGGATTCACACACTGACATGTATTTTCATTTAAATGTTCTCAGGTGTGTTTTTTCTTCCCTGTAGGCTGCCCTCCCCACAAGCTCATCAAAGGCAGGAACCATATCACATAGTGTGCCTCTTTTGTACTCCTTTTTATTCCCAGAAAAGCTTTAGATACTTAGTAGACACTCAAAGAATAGTTCTTGAATGAATGAATGAATAAATGATGTAAGCAAGAAAAAAAATGGAATGGTAAACTCTGCCATCTGGTGGCTATTAGTCTTTAGTGTTGCAATTTTCACTGCATGTTTTAGTGTTGAAATGAGAAAGGTGGCACACGGTAATAAACAAAGGTGATGATGGTGAAGTGGGGAAGGTTTCTTTTTCTTTTGCTCAATGTACCAGTGGCGTGGCTACTGAAATGTTTTATAAGAGAAAGCAGAGGTGGAGGGAAACCAAAAACCAAACTAACCATGTCCCTAAGGACTGGACACAGAGCTGGGGAGTATTGATTGTGTTTCCTCAGGTACAATCCCTGCTTTGAAAGGGACAAGTAAAAGAAGCCATCCCAACAAGTTCAGCAGTCCAGAGCTCTGATCAGATGACCAACCTACTTATTTGGGGGGATCTATTAATAGACCTTTTACAACAGTCGTCCAGTGAAGAGAATCTTTCCCTTTGTGTTAATGGTCCTAGGATTGTCTTAGTTTTGTTGAGCAACTGTGTGCGGATCACACAGCCTCTGTTGTCTCAGTTTTACCAGTTAATTTACTTCTTGATTTACTTCCAGGTCTGTTGTGAGACTCTATGAGACCACAGGTATGAAGATCCTTAGAAAAATTTTTAAAAAGTGCTATATGTGTTTAACATTTCCATAAAAGAAAGGTAATGTTTATACTTTCCATTTCAACAGCACCTAAATATTTACAAAGTACCTTTACAGCTATTGTCTATTTTCAGTCTCACAGCAACCTTAGGAGACAGGCAGGCAGGCCTTATTACCCTCAATTCACACATGAAGCTCAGGGATTCATATTCAGAGGTAATAAACATACACTGAGGACCTGTTACATGCCAGGCATACTGATAGGTGCTTTCATATGTTAGAGAAGTGAAGTTAGTTGCCCAAGATCACCTGGGCTGGTAAGTGGCAGAATCTACACTCCCACCCAGGTCATCTGACTTCGCAACCCAGTGCTCAACTACTACTGTCTTTAGGTTGGTCTAATTCCTCTCCTGGGGCCATCTGCATTTGATTTTTCTCTCTCTTTTGTGAAATTAAATATTTTGTTGCCTGTTAAAAATCTTTAAGGTCTCAAGAGCAAGTGCACCAAAAAGCACTTGGTGTAGGTTACAAACCCTTACTAATGCAGTGGTTCTCAGCCCTGGCTGTACATTAACATCACCTGAGGAGTTACAAAAATTACCCATGTCATGGCCCCACAGAGGAGTAATTAAGTCAGAGTTTCTGGGGGTGGATCCCAGGAAAAAGTCTTTTTTTCTTTTTTGAAGCTAATCCTAAGGTGCAGCCAAGGTGGAGAACCACCCTGCTCTAGCAGAATGGTCAGTGACCCAACATTCTAACAGTCAATCAACTTTCTCAGAGACTGGTCCCAGCAAACATCAAGAGCATTCAACGAGGGGCCAGCCTGGTGGCGTAGTGGTTAAGTGCACACGTTCCACTTTGGCGGCCTGGGGTTCGCTGGTTCGGATCCCCGGTGCGGACATGGCACCGCTTGGCAAAAGCCATGCTGTGGTAGGCGTCCCACATATAAAATAGAGGAAGATGGCCACGGATGTTAGCTCAGGGCTAATCTTCCTCAAAAAAAAAAAAAAGAGCATTCAATGAGGAAGAGGGAAGAGGAGTAAAGAAACACCTTGGAAATGTCACTGTTGAATTCGATTTTAGTAGTGCATGCAAACTGAACAGCAGTGACAGAGGTAAATCATTGGAGCTAAAGAAGAAACAGGAAAGAGAAGGACATGGATCCCACTTTGAGGTAGAGAGAGGGTTGGCAGACACATCATTCTCACTCCATAAGAGCAGACATTATAAGCCCCTATTCATCCATCCATCCATTAATCCATCCCTCCCTCCATCCCTCCCTTCATCTATCCATCCAGTATTTACTGAACATCTACTATGTTGCAGTCACTATTCTAGGTAGTGGGGATACAGCAGTGAACAAGCCAGATATAGACTTTAGACTCATGGAACTTTCATGCTAGTTGTGGGTTTAGGGGAATGGTTCAGCCACGATGTCCTCGTGACCTTGAACATCACTACATAGGCCACATAGCCAAGGCTCAACCACGGTCTGACTCAAGTCTTGGAGGAGTGCCTGTAATCCTCTCTGAAACATGGCAACATAAGCAATATTGTGAGGAGCTGTTACAGGACCATTTCTCATCTACCTCCTTATCTTGTGGGAGGCTGCCATGAGGCAGTTTCTTGTTGGCCTCCCTGGTCCTGGTGAGGCATAGAACTTTCCACCATCACACAAACACTCCCCTGAAGTATAGCAGCAGTAATAAATTGCTTGGCTGTAACTTAGAGTTGGCTCTTCTGCAACAGAGTGACCCACTACTCATGTCATCAGTCATCTGGCCCCTCCAATTCAATCATTCTGTGGGACTAGGGACATCGGGTGCCGACACCATGATGATCTTGCTTTTGCTGCCTGTGTAAGTAAAAACTGTATCCATTTGGGCTCATTATCTTCTTATTGGCTGGATCTATGGAAATGTAGTAAGCCAACCTAGCAGCTGCCAATACACTGCTGCTTAAGGACTGCTTGACCACTAGACAGTAGGGACAGACCCATGCCAATTAGACTGAAAAACAAAATTATTACAAGTTGTGATAAATACAGTGAACCCTGAAGTGTCAGCTGTATGTGAGCTTAGAAATCACCTAAACACTGGGGAGAAGGGACAGGGCTTACTTACAGATGAAGAAATGTAGAAATGTAGAAAAAATGAGAAATATACAAAATCACCATTAGACAAATACCATAATAATTGTTGTGGACAAGATGCATGCTGAAATCAGTGGGCTAAAGTTTGAGAAGAAATAGGATATTTGTTTAGTCTCAAAGTATCTCCCCCAAGATATTTGTTAATTACAAGGGGAAAAATAGTAACTTTACAGTGGAGAAACCAAGTCCCCTCTGTTTGAGAGGGACCATATGGGAGTCAGGTAACTAATGGAGTCCTGGCCCAGGAATAGGTCACTGTGGGTCTGCTGGGTCTATGGACCTACCTGATGGTCATTTTCCTAGTTCCAGGCTCTATAGAAAAACTTAACATCTGTTGTAAACACCCTCCTAGGATGGATCCTAGAAGCATGGGAAACATGATGGCTGACACTAAGTTGGGTAGAAATGCCTGAATTGCCATGACAGACTGGATTATAAGGCTCAGGGAGGTGGGCATGCTGGAGTGGATATGTTACATGAGGCCATAAGATCCACTGGAGGATTATGTTGCACAGAAGGGCTCAGGGAACACACACTTGGTTCACCAAGGCCATGAGGACTGTGCTGGTGAGAGGGGGATCAGCATCACTAAGAAGTTCATGTGGCTCTCCTCTTCAGGCCAGGGCAGAGAGTAGGAGGAGCAATCACAGAGCTGGGCTCATAACCAGCAATGGGGATGATGGGGAAACCAAAGTAATAGAGGCCGGGTGGTTATGCTCAACTGCCAGAAGCTAGGTGGATGCAACAGTCATAATAAGGAGCTAGGTCAGAGTGGCAGCCAAGGGGACCTGACCCAGTGGGAGTTATGGAGGCAGTTAATAGAATATGATATCCTTAGGGGCAAAATAGATGGGCAGACAATAAGGACACTGCTCTGTCTGCAAAATTGAAAGCAATCAAGCTTGATTGATCAGGAGGCTGAGAGGAGTTGCTCCAATACAAAGTCATGACCTCTTGCTGTGTTTCTGGACATAAGCCAGTTTTCAGATCTGGAACCCATGGACTAAATGGAGGTCCAAGTCCCCAGGGAGGAAGGATCCAGCAATACCAATGGAAGGTGTATACCACCACAATACATATACTACAAGTATATGTAGTAATGATTCCTCCAGTCTTTTCCCAAAGGGACCCATGTTTATTTACTTGGGTAACTGTCCACTGGAGAAAGGAAACTCAAACGTTTTTACAGCTGTTAGACTGACAGGCATGAGAGTACAAAAAGCTTTTTTCTCAAGGTTGTGGGGTGGGGATACTCTATAGTGCAATTTATATTCCAGAGGATCTCTGTGGGATCAGACTGAGGCTACTCTCCAGCTAAGACCAAATTCTTGCTTAGCTTTTCCCCCTGGCCCTATACTACTTGCCGTAGTCTCTTCTCCTGAGAGCACCTCCCCAGTAAATCATGTGCACAAGAATTCTTGTCTCAGATCCTGCTTCTGGCAAACCCAGCCTAAGACAAACAAACTGTGTCCATTCATACATGAAACATTCATAATACTCCACAGTATGGTTGTATCCTGGTACATTTAACCCCTCTCCAAGTGATGGACATTTGGGATTTATCTAGTCTTTTTCTGTTACAAACAATGCTTCAGTGAACATCCTTGCATCTGACTCTTTATGTCCCATATGTCTTCAAACCTCTTTATATAACTTGTCTTCAGAAATGCTTATCTAGGATTTCAGGTAGTCCCAAGAGGGCTATGAATATTAGTTTTGTGGACTATGGCTGTATTCCAGGAAACTAATTACCTAAGGTAAATCATAAAAGAGTCCATGAATTATGGAGCTACACAGAGGTATTCACAAAGGGTCACAGATTAGGGAAATGGAAAGGGTGAAGGATGTTTGGAGAAATAAGTTGAGTTAGAATAGTCCAGATAAGCTTTGAGGAAGTGGTTAGATTTAAGTAGCATTTAGGAGTATTTTTACTAGAAGAAAATTAGAATATCGAGGTTAGGTAGGGTTAAGTGGCAAACACTGGTTAGAATGTTCTGGTTAATTAGGAGACTGAAGAGATGAGGCAAGGGACTAAAGTGAGGATCTTAAAGTGCGATATTGGAAATTACAATCAAAATGGCTAAACTCACCACGTGCACCTAGGAATGAACTATTAATGAATACAAATGCCTAAGAATCACTTGTCTTGAACTCATTTCCTGTAGTGCTTTTCTGAAAGAACACTGTGCTCCTTTCTAAGCCTATTTTATTTGTTTTTATCATCATTCCTCCCTCACTTCCTGTCTTCATTGCCAAGATCCAGGTGGTAAACACAGGCAAGAGAACATGTCATGGATCATAACTGGACAAGCTGCGTGACTCAGGAGACTGAACAAAGGTTGGGTCACAGGAATTCTGCATTGGCTGTGCTCTTACACAAATGGGTCACCTGGCCTGTTTTTTAAAAATGTATCCGTTAATATGACAATGTGCATTTTGTGATTGTTCCATTCTGGCATGCTGCTTTTACTCCCATTATACTACTGTTTTCATTCTGACTTGCATTATAGTTAAAATATTTACTATTTTGAGGTCACAAAATGGTGGTTTATGGGACATCTCTGGCCCATAGATATGCTTAATTAAGCTAACACATGTTCACATTAAAAAAATAGTTGCCAATATTTCAAAAATAGGAGAGTTCATACAAAAATATGGATTCCTGACTTCTGAAAAAACAATCTGGCACACAGGGGTCTCATTTCCTCATGACGACAACTGACTGGAACTGAGCAGTGGCTGCCCTTATTGTCAACTTGACATTGAATCTGAAAGTTGGTTACCATATTTCATGGAACTGGCATTGTTGTTCTTCCTTCAGTGACATTAAGAAGAAAGTGAAATATTTTTCTATATCCAGTTTCTATAAAAATTGGGAAAACAAAAGCTAGACTGAGAGAGAGGACTGTTGTGATTCAAGAATTAAAGGATAGAGGTGGGTTGAAGAACGGGTTAGGCTAGGAATGGAGAGCTTGGACAAAACCGTGGAGATGGCAGAGGGAGGGAGTAGAGGAGGCAGTTGGGTCACTCCCCTTCCCGGGCTTTTCACGGGGGAATCCACTCCTAGGGCATATTGTACTGTTTCTTTGCCTTCAACTGAAATTTTCATTTAGAGTCTCCATTATACCAGGAACAAAGGAGACATAGCCTCTGCTCTCGTGGAGCTCACAGTTGAGTAGGGGAGCCAGACATTAGTAAATAGCTATGAAGGAAAATAAGAGGGTGCTAAGGAAACAAACACTAAAGAAATTTTTCCTCAGGGTTCATCCATGTCACAAATGGCAGAATGTCCTTTCTCATGGCTGAGTAATATTCCATTGTGTATACATATACCATATCTTCTTTATCCATGAGCACATTATGTTAAGTGAGATAAGTCAGACAGAGAAAGACAAATACTGTATGATCTCACTCATATGTGAAATCTAAAAAAGGTAAACTCGTAAAAATAGAGTAAAATGGTGGTTAGCAGGGGCTGGGGGTGAGGGGACAGGACAGATGTTGTTTAAGGGCACAAACTTGCAACGGGTAGTAAATAAACCCTAGAAATCTAATGTACAGTATAGTGAATATCGACAGCAATATTGTACTATAATCATCAAACTTGCAGAGAGACTGAACTTAATTATTCCAACCATTTAAAAGAAATGATATTATGTGACATGATATAGGTGCTAATTATCGCTACAATGGCATCATATTACAATATATACATGTATCAAATCAACATGTTGTATACCTTAAATTTATACAGTGTTATAGGTCAAATATATTTCAGTTAAAAAGAAAAGAAATTTTTCCTAATCAGAGTAAGGTTTCCCTGTGGAAGTAACACTAAAACTGGGGCCTGAAGAATAAATGGAGTTAGTTAGCAAAGAGGAGGAGGTAGAGCTTTGCAGACAGAGGGAACAGCATGTGCAAATACCACAAAACAGGTGGGAGTTTGGCACCCCTGAAGACCTGACAGAAGGTCAAGTGGCTTTTGTTGGAGAGTAGGGAGGAGAGTGGCTGGGAATGAGGCTGGAAGCTTGACAAAGTCAGTGCACAGCCTTGAAAGCTGTGGGAGGGAGTCTGGATCTTATCTTCAGAGCAGCGAGAGTTACCAACAGATTTTAAGCAAAATGCACCATGATACGAATTTTGTTTTAACTCTTGCTTCACCTGCCCAGTAGTGAGTTCTTGTCCACAGAAGGCTTATCATTCTCATTGTTTTCTATGGTTAAATCAGATAAAGATTTTTCCCATAAAGGATCTTTTAAGTTTTTCATTCAGAAATAATCATTGCAGTACAAATCTCTGACTACTGTGGAAAATGTCTTTTAGGATATATAAAACAAGTCTAGAAAAAAAATGCACTCTTTTCTGGCTTGCTGGCCATATTGAAACCAATGGGAATAGGGAGGGGTGTATTTTCCAATCATGCCAATTAATTTTAAAATTTAAAGGAATACAAACAAAATCATTTTATTAATTCAGTCCTGCTCATCTGACCTTGGATATATTTTTCCTATATATCTCTGCCATTCTTGCTTCACCAGCAACTGCCCTTTTCAGACCCTTGATATCCACATGTGAATTGTGGTCTCCTCACTATGCTCTGTGCCAACCTTCCAAACATTACATGCTTGAGCTGGAAACCATCATTGTCATCTTTCCCTGCCAGCAGGCCTGCCTATCCCATCGCCATGTCACTCTGAAGTTCAAAAAGCCCTAATAGCTCTCGCATTGCCTACAGCAGGGTTTCTAAAGTGTGGCCCATGACTCTGCTCAAATCTATGTATTTGCTTTTATATGCATAAAACATCTCTGGAAGGATACACAAGGAACTGATAACACTGCCTTCAGGGAGGGGAATAAGTGGCTGGGGGCGGTAGTGGGAAGGAGATTTTTCTTTATATAATCCTTTGTACTTTTTGAATTTGAAATCTGTGATTTTAGTATTTTTTTTAACTTAAGAAGTATGGTTCATGAGTATGTTTGTTTTCTAGGGCCGTAATAACAAAATACCACAGACTGAGTGGCTTAAACAACAGAAATTTATATTCTCACAGTTTTGGAGGCCAGAGGTCCAAAATCAAGGTGTCAGCAGGTTTGGTTTTTTTTCTGAGGCCTCTCTCCTTGGCTTGCAGATGGCCGTCTTCTTGCTGTGTCTTCATATGGCTTTCCCTCTGTGCATGCATATCCCTGGTGTCTTTTTTGTGTGTCCAAATTTCCACTTCTGATAAGGACACTAGTCAGATTGGATTAGGGTCCACTCTAACTGCCTCATTTTAACTTAATCACTCCTTTAAAGGCCCTGTCTCCAAATATAGTTACATTCTGAGGTACTAGGGGTTAGGGCTTCAACATAGGAATTTGGGGGGGAGGGGCACAATTCAGCCCATAACAATGAACTAGATGCACTAGAAACATCTCTAGTGCTTGTTAAGAATGTTAAGAATCCTGTGCTCCATCTCAGATCCACTGATTCACAGTCTACTTGTCATGAGTCTGAGGACACATAGGTTCAACTCCAGAAACCCTCAGATTGGCGGGACTTCACCTTTTTCTCCTCAGAGTACATATGTCTGAGGGGAAGTCATGCTTCTCCCTTTAGTTCCTATCAATCCTTGGAGGGAGGAATTCCATTCCTTCATTCTGCTCCTATTAACCTCTTGGCACAGGTCAGGCTCTGTTATGCACACTACCTCTGCTTTGTAACCCTGGACATATGCCCCATCCAGCTTCTGCAACAACAGAAGGTATGTACTTCCGTCCACTCTGTTTCAGTTGCTTTAAATGGACCTCACATTTTTATATATGTGGGAACATCAACAATAATAGTAATAGAAATACTATCAACATTTATTGAATGCTACTGTGTTTTAGGAATTATATTAAACATTTTATATTATCTCATTTAATCTTTACAACAAAGCTATGGAGTTAGTTATAGTCATCTCCATTTTACAGATGAGAAACAGGATCAGAAAGGTTAAGTAACTTGGTGAAGATAGCATAACTAGTAAATTGCAGACTCTGGGCTCTAACACAGGTCTGTATATCTGTAAAGTCCATGTTTTTCTACTATAGTGGGGATTTTTGCCTCTAGGTTCATGAGGAATATTGGTGTGTAATTTTCTTTTCTTGTACTATTTCAGTCTGGTTCTGCTATTGGGGTAATGCTGGCCTCATAAAATGCATTGGGAATGCATTTTATGCATTTGCTCCTCTACTGTTTTCTGATAGAGATTATGTGGAATTGAAGTTATTTATTCTTTAAATGTTTAGTAGTGAAACCATCTGGGCCTAGCGATTTCTTTTTTGGCAGATTTTAAAAATATGACTTCATTGTCTTTAATAGTTATATAGGAATATTCAGATTATTTCATCTTAGATGAGTTTTCATAGTTTGTGATTTTTGAGAAATTAGTACATTACAGTCCTGTGTCACTTAATGACGGGGATTCATTCTGAAAAATATGTTGTTAGGCGATTTTGTCGTTGTGTGAACATCATAGAGTGTACTTACACAAATGTAGTTGGTATAACCCACTACACACCTAGGCTCTATGGTACTAATCTTATGGGACCATCGTCGTATATGTAGTCCATTGTTGAGCAAAACATCATTATGTGTTGCATGGCTGTACATCTAAGTTATCAAATTTATGTGAATAGAGTTGTTTGTAGTATTCCCTTATTTTCCTTCTAATGTCAGAGACATTTCTACTGATAATCTCTCTTTCATTTCTGGTATTGGTAATTTGTGTCTTGTCTTCCTTCCTTTATCAGAATTTGTCAGGTTTATTGATTTTATTGATCTTTTCAAATAATTTGCTTTTATTTTTGTTTATCTTCTCTATTGTTTTCTGTTTTCAATTTCATTAGTTTTTTCTTATCTTTATTATTTCCTCCTTCTGCTTACTTTGGGTTTATTTCATTCTTATTTTTCTAGTTTCTTGAGGTGGGAACTTAGATTATTGATTTGAAACTTTTCTTCTTTTTTAATATAAACATTCAGTGCTATAAATTTCCCTCTAAGGATTGCTTTAGCTGCTTCCCACAATGTTGATGTTTTACTTTAATATTCATTGTTTTTTTTTTTGAGGAAGATTAGCCCTGAGCTAGCTGCTGCCAATCCTCCTCTTTTTGCTGAGGAAGACTGGCCCTGAGCTCACATCTGTGCCCATCTTCCTCTACTTTATATGTGGGATGCCTACGACAGCATGGCTTGGCAAGTGGTGCCATGTCTGCACCCGGGATCCAAACTGGCGAACCCCAGGCTGCCAAAGCAGAACGTGCGCACTCAACTGCTGCACCACTGGGCCAGCCCCTCATTCAGTTTTATTATCTAATAACTGTTGTTAATTTTTCCATCTTTTTTCTCTATGTAATTTTGAAAAAAATCTATTGCTATTTTTTCAGATTTACTCATCTTTTCTTCTGCAATGTCTTGTTTGCTTTTAATTCATCAAGTTTACTTTTCATTTCAGATGTTGTAATTTTTCATCTCTAGAAGCTCCATTTGAATCTTTTAAAAATATTTTCCATTTCTCTTCTGTCATGCTTATGTATTTATCTATCTTCTTGAGCATATGGAACATATTTGTAATAGCTGTTTTATTGTCTTTATCTGCTATTTTCATCATCTTAGTGTCTTTCTATTGATGTTTATCCTTATTAAGGGTCATATTTCCCTGCTTCTTTGTATGTCTAGTAACTTTATATTGAATGCCAGACATTGTTCGATTTTTGACATTGGTTGCTGGATTTTGTTGTGTTACTTTAGATCACGTTGGATTTATTTATCTGATATGCAGTTAAGTTACTTAGAATTAGTTTGATCCTTTCAAGCCTTGCTTTTAAACTTTGTCAGGACAGGCTTTTAGTCTAGCATTAAATTTGTCCCCCTCCTAAGTTGCCATCTTTCTGAGGATTCTACCAGATGACCTATGTATTAGAGATCTTTCTACTCTGGCTGGTGAGGACATGAAGTATTACCAGCCTTATGTAAGCTCCAGGAATTATTCTGGGTACTGTTTTTTCATGTTTCTTTGCCTGGCCCTGGGTATTTTCCTCTTATATCTGTGTAGATCAATACTCAGCCAAAGACTTAAGGGGACCCTTCTGCATATCGCTGTAACTCTTTCTGTGTGCAACTCCCTCCTGTCTAGTAGTCTGCTCCACAAATTATAGCTGCCTTGCCCTCCCTGAACACTGGTCTCTGTCTCCTCAACTCAGTGAGACTGCTGGGTTCTGTTTGGGTTCCTTCTCTTTGCACTGCATCCTGGAAACTGCCTCAAGGCAGTAACCTGGTGCGATTGTAGAGCTCACTTTGTTTCCATATGCTTGGGGCTTACAGTCCTTCACTGCTTGTTGCCCAATGTCTGAAAAACATTCTTTCATATATTTTGTAAAATTTTATAGTTTTTAAGGTGGAAGGATAAATCTGGTCCCTGTTATTCCATTTTGGCTTGAGGCAGAAGTTAAATTAACTGAATTTTAACTTTTATTTTGCTTTGCTTTTCTTATCTTGCTATGCTTAGCTTTTAAGAGAATGAGGCGAACAACACAAAAACAAGGCTGTATCAGGAATTTATTTTAAAAAAATAAATTTGTAAAGCATGTCCTAGCCTCAGTCCCAACTCAGCCAATCTGAGAACTATATGCCTAGATGTTTTCATAATGGATAATGATGACCCTTAGGCCCTGGCCAGTAGAAAAGTACTGTGTTTCACCCAGACTCTGCTCCCTCAGAAAGGATGAGCTCAAATTTTATAAAAAAGCTTTCCAAGGAGGGTGTGTTTGGTTATGGGGAATAATCCAAAGGGGTTTCTGCTTAACACTTAGCTTCCTAGAACATTCTACTGCCCAAAAGAATTGCTCCAAACTTTCCAATTAGTATAGATTTTTCCCTGTATTTGTCATTTATTACCTAGTTTATCATCTTTACATATAGTTGCTTTTTACCCTCTTCTGTCCTTCCTCATAATCAGTTCTCCTTCCCCATAGATACCGTCTTCTTCCTGGGCCCAGCATGTCAGAAGCTGACCTATGTATCCTAAATTCCTGTTAGGTATGAATCTTAATATAATCCTAGCGGTACTTTCCACTGCCCTCTGCCATGGTCCCTTTGCAGGCTAGTTTTCTTACTGGCTTTTGAATATTTTGTACTCATTTGGGATTTTAAGCCTATGTCCATGCTGTTGCCACTGCCTGCAGTGTCCCTTGCCATCACAAATCTTGGCCACCCTTCAAGGGTCAACACAAGTTGCATGCAGCCATCTTTGTCCTGAGCTCCACAAGGCACACCCTTTCAATCTGTATCGTTCACTTAGGCACTTAATGCCTTTCCAAGGGTCCTGACAATATCACTCATGCGTACATCTTGTCTCCACAATTACAATGTAAACTCCTGGAAAGTAGAGACTGTTGAGAAGTATTCTTATCTTTATTTGTACTCCAACCCCTTGCCCCCAGTGTCTACCATTTTGTTATGCTCGTGGTAAAGTAAGCACCCACACAATACTTTTCTGAATGGGTAAATGAATGGAGGAATAAAAAAGCATCCTGAAATCTTTAAAATGAGCAGTAACAAAAGCTAACATCTACTGAACACTTACTCTGCCAGCTTCTTGCTAAGAACCATACGTAGACTCTCATTTCTCTCTTTTTCAGAGGGATCAGCATTTATTTCTTTTTCGAATGTTACAATAAATCCAGGTGGGATAGAATGGTTTTAGCAATTAGAATATCTATCTCTATCTATCGCATCTATTTCTATATCTATCCAGGGTTTGGCCATTATATGTTATTTACAACAAAGGGGAGGAAAAAAAAGACAGCAGGTTGTTTTACATTAGATACTCTCCTGCTACACCTCCACCCCCAAAGCCTAACTATTTCCCTTCCATGTCTGAAAAAGACACAGTTGATTCACAGTCTGAGGCATAAACTTAGAGAGGACCAGTGCCCCAACTCAGAGACCCTTAGACTAGCACGAGGGACCAAAAACTCAACATGAGGTGGCAGGGTTGCATGTTCAGGGGCTGGGAGTGTGAACGAACACTCCACTTCTGGCTCAGGGGCTTAGTGGGAAGGGTAAACTAAACTTATGTGGAAAAGAAGTAGGGAAGAGAATCAGAAACTGACCTCTGCAGATGTAGAACCAAAGAAGGAGGTGGGGACATGAATAGGAGCATTCATATCACTAAACTCACATGGGAGACTGCAAGAGATCATTTTCAACTGTCCTTGAAGAAGGAAGGCCATATGGATAATGAAAGAGTCCTCAGGGAGGAGAAGGGGAAAACATGGCTGGGAGGGGCAGCGGCCAGTTCCTTTTTTAGCACAAGGAGGAAGCCAGAGCACCAGGTCTGGCCTGTGATCTTACAACGACAGTGCAGTTTTTTTGCAGCTTAGAAATCATCTGTGTGCTCCCACACGCAACTCCTCCTGCTCCGTGGCTTTTGGTGTATGTGCTAGTCTCTGGCCTGAGGGGATGGACAGCTCTGTGGCCTGGAGCCCTGTCTCTTCTTTTGTGTCTCTGGCATTACTGGCAGGGGTAGCCTCTGCCTGAGACTCCTGGCTCTTGGGAGGGGGTGGTAGTGGGGGCTTTTCCATTCCTGGCACACTGTTCAATACTGCCAGCCCGACCTCCTCCTCCTCCTCCTCTCCTTGGTGAGTGAGGTTGGAGACACATCTTCAACCTCTTTCTGGTTTCTCTTGAAGGATAGGCCTCTATTTGAAGGGGAACTGTTTCTCCTCCTTCTTCTCTTTCTTCTGCTCTTCCTCCTCTCTCGCGTGTCTCCCATTCTCTTTCCCCTCCTTCTCCTCTTCCTCCTTATTGTCCTCCTTTCTTTTTCTGAGTCTCTTGGGGGCTCTCTTTTGGACTCAAGACTTGGAGGTGCTGACTTGTGGCACCTGTGGTGGTCTGGGCTGCCTCATCTGTTCTATTCAGGTTGAGGAGACACCCTTTGCCTATGGATGTTAAATCTTTATTGCTTTTCAAGTGGCCATTCTCCTGTCCTTTGGCCTTGGTGGTGGGGTGGAGTAAGTGTTCACATTGTCCTAGGGCGTCTAAGAGCTCTGGACGCTCATACTGGGAGTTTGCTGGGGGATACCTAGAGCCTCCCCAGACCCACACCCCTGGAGGGAGCTAGTGCTAGTGGAGTGGTGGGCCTGCCTTACTGAGGGAGTGGAATGGCAGGGGAGAAGCTGCACCAGAATCTCTTGTTTAATTTTTATAACAACTCCATGAGATAGATAACTGTTATCCATTATTTAAGGATCGTGAAACTGAGTTTCAGAGTTAAGTAACTTGTTCAAGATCACACAGCTACTAAGTAGGAGGAGGTGTCTTAAATTAAAACCTATGTTTGTCTCCAGAGTCTGTGTTCTTAATCAGGATAGGTTAGGCTAACTTGATTGCAAATTAGTAAACTGTTTGAATGCTGGTACTGGCAAATATGACTTTCCTTGCTGCTGACTGTGAGGGTGAGGTTTCTAAGAGAGTAACGTTTTCAGAGGTATTATTGTCCCCTCGGAATTGTGTGCCTTTTTGGACAGGGACTGGACCACCTACTGTTGAGATGTTGTGGCAGATGTAACTAGGACCTCTGAAGGGAATTGGAATAGTTGCCAATTGGACAAGTTCAAGTCACTGTGTCTTGTTCAGCAGAGCCATAACAAGTGCTGAAGGGAGCACAGCTAGTAGCTAATGGAGGAGAACCACACATGGAATCAGAATTCCTCTCATTTGCCAAGCTTCTTACCAAAAGGTTTCCTGATGTAACTCGTCTGGACTTTGTTTCTTTTCTTGAATGAGTCAGGAGTTTAGCATGCGGGCATCTGGATTCCAGCAGGGTCCTGCAGCCCCCTATTGAAGGTGCCAGCCAGAGCTCTCCTGTGAGTACAATAATTACCAAGCCGTTATTGAAATGGGCTTTGGAAGAAAACTTGTTTAAAGGGTTATATCCTGGGAATTTTTACTCCTCCAATGTTATTAAAACCCAGTTGCTGTTTTCCCAGTTAGGCAAATGTTAGAGGAAATGAAATATAAACAGAGATTAATTTCTTCTCTCTGACATTTGATTTGCATTAGTTCTGAGTTATACTGTGTTCTTTTTAAAGCTGTGTTCTACGAGGTTTATATATATATATATATATTTTTTTTTTTTTTTGAGATTGATAATGAACTTTAAAACTCATGTTTATAGGAGAGAGCTTTGATATGACCTGCCTTTTTTTTTTGGTTTATCCAAATGGTGTATTCTTGAATATGTCTTTTTGGGTAGAAATAGCCACCAAGTAGATCCCTTCCTGCAGAGCTAGGCATAGTGTGAAGGAGGATGCAAAAGCTTCCATTGGTGGCTCCCCACTTTTTCAGCCGTTTTTTTCCCACTCTGCCATTCCTGCCTCCAGCCAGCTTGTACCCATGTACTGCTCACTCTGCCTTTCCCCCCATTGTAGTGTGCCTACCCCTCTTCTCCCTCTCTCTTTCAAGAACTTCACCCCCCTCATAATGTCCTCCTTCAGGGCCTGCTACTTTCAGGTCTGTCTTTCATTCTGGACTTGAACTGACTCCTTCTTACTATTTCTCGTGGTCTGACCCCTACATGAGTCTGGTTTAAGCCTTGCTGTACTCTACACTGTGCTAGAGGCAACAATAGATATTTGTTGAATGAATGAGTAGGTAAATGAATGAATTTGAGGAATTGTGGTAATTAAAAAGCATGTCAGATCTTTTATTTCTTTTAGATCATTTTAGTATGAAAAATTTCAAGTACACAGAAAACTAGAGGGAGTAGTATAAAGAACCCAATGTACTTATCACCCAACTTCAATAGTTATCAACATATAGCCACTCTTCTTTCGTTTTTACCCCATCTACCTTATGTCAGGCCCTTTAAGTGAATGTGGTTCAGACAAACAAGTGCATCACGGGGACACTTTAAAAACTGCTATAGGTATCTGTTTCTCATCATCTGAATTCATTTAGACCTCCTGCTCACCCCGTCTGTTACTCTTTGTTCTTAACTTTCCTGGTCTCTTGTTTTGGCTCCTTTTTTCACTTCTATCAGGGGTTCTTAATCTGGGTGCACAAGTTCCCAAGGAATCCATGGATAAAAATGAAGGGGTCAGTAAATTTGTACGGGAAAAAATTACAGCTTTGTTTTCACTAACTTCTAACTGAAATTTAACATTTTCTTCTATCATGAATATAAGCAACGAACCACGGTAGTATTCACAGTACCTGCAACTTTGAAACCAGTGGAAATCTTTTTATATCAAATTACGGAAGTTGTAGAGATTTCAAAATACCTTTTATGCTCATCGCTGCTTTGAAATTATGGTAGTTAATACACCCACCACTAGATCTTGTTATTTAATGTGTTAATAAGGAAATACATATATTACTATATCACATATAAAACATTACAGTCATATATAGTCATGGGTTGCTTAACGACTGGGGTATGTTCTGAGAAATGTGTCGTTGGGAGATTTCGTTGTTGTGCAAACATCACAGAGTGTACTTACACAACTCTAGATGGTATAGCCAGGGCGCACCTAGGCTAGAGGTACTGATCTTATGGGTCCACTGTCATATATGCAGTCCCTCGTTGACTGAAACATTATTGTGTGGCAGATGACTGTAATTGTATAGCAGTATATTTGGGTTCCTTTATAATCCATTGTGTTTTATTTTATGCATTTGAAAATGTTATTCTGAAAAGAAATCCATAGGTTTCACCAAAATGTCAAAGGGTTCTATGGCTCAAAAATGATTGGGAACGCCAGGTCTAGACACTTTGATTGAAAACATATTTGAACTCTCTATTCTAACTTTGATTTGCTGTCTTCTTCCTCGCTGCTGTTTGCCCTCCCCTCACCACCATACTGTTTATTGCTTGTTTTCTGCCTAAAACAAAGAAAAGAAGCACCCCTCGCCAAATCCTGCCTGCAGGGCTAACTGCCCAGGGCCTGCTCCTTTTACTCCCTGCCACAAGCAGAGCCTGAGCAACCTTTGCTGGCAACCTCAGAAAATGGATTCAGCCAATTATCATTTACTAGCAGTAGGAGGGCCTGATGGATGACTTTAATAAATTTTAGTTTTCTACTGCTAAGTAATTCTCATAATTCAGCTGGTTTCACATTATGATCTGTTTTAGCCCCTGACTGTTGGGTAAATAATTAATCTCTGACTCTTTGGGGTTTTGGCAAGCCCCTGGCCAGCCCTTGGAATTGTAAAGGAAGTGTGTTCCTCTACACTTTCTTTTATCAATGCTTCCCCCTGCTTTTCTACACCTTCTCTGCCTCCTCCCCCTTCATGCGCAAAGCCAGTTTCATTCCTTCTGGGCTTAGAACTCTGCTAGATGGCAATAGAAAAATATAGTGGGCCTCACAATCTGATGGCCTCTGTGCTTAATTTATAAGCATGAGCTGTAGGAGCACTGCTCAGGTTGAGAGGGGCGGCCATTCTAGTTGTGTAATAAATTTCCTGTACTGGAAGTTTTGTCTCAATCTTTGCCTCGGCTCCACCTAGCTGTCCCCATTTTTCCTACCTGCTATCACTCAGCCTTTAGGACTCTGACCTAACCTGGACAACTAGCATGTGGGCGTGGTTGCTCTAGAGGTGGGGCTTCCACAGCAGGTACCAACACCCCAGGAGCATGTTTCATGTAATATCTAATATCCAATTGTCATGTAATAGACAATTGATCTCTGTTCTATTTCTAAAGTCCCTGTGCCTACAGTGAAGTGTCCCTTAAGCTGTTTTATTATGTCTGAGGATGCTTCTGTTTCTATAGATCATTTGCGGAGGAGAAAAGATTGACGTGCCCTGATTCTTCCCTTCTCTAGCTAACAGCTCCTGTCAGTTTCCCAGGTAACTTCTCCTTAAAAGGGAACGTTCTTAAAAGAATCTAATAAGTGTCGTTTATAATGTCAAAATACCTTAAACTTCCAGTTTTTTTCAGGCCTTTAAATGCAAAATCGGCCATGAAAGTCCTATAAAAATCTGAGGCTGACGGCTCGGGGTTAATTCTGGCCCACCCTAACTCATTTCATGTGTTAGCTCCCCTGCATCTCTCCAGTTTTTGCTTTATATCTTGGTTCTACATTTCTGCTAACCCCTCAGACTGGGTGATTTATGTTTTGGGCTTTCTACCAACTTGCGTCTTGGCATCCTTAGGACTCTACATTTGGAATCTGCTCCTTGGCTCCATGCTCTGTAACCCTGGGCAACAAACACATTGGCTCCACCCACAGTCCTTGGAACATCCTCTCCCCCTGCCCAACACAAATGCTGAGCTCATTCACTTTCCAGGGCCTCCAGAGATCTCTTGTATAGAGTCATGGATCACGCATCCCGCCCTGCAGTTCAGCAAAGCAGCATCTGATGAGAATGGGCCGAAAGTTCAAACAGGACACTGAACTACCACCATTCTTGTGCAAAAGCAAGATTGGAGTTGCTAGCACTGTTCTCTCAGGTCCCCTGTCAAGATGCCCTTGAGCTGCTTCTGCTTCTGTTATGGCTTCTCACTTCAGATGTAAACATTAACACAGATAAAGCAATTGCTTTTTTTATTGTGGTAAAATATATATGATAAAACTGTCATTTAATCATTTTAAGTGTACACTTCACTGGTGTTAATTACATTCAGAATGTTGTGCAATCATCACCTCTATCTATTTCTTAATTTTTTCTTATCACCCCAAACAGAAACTCTGTACCCATTAAGCAATTATTCTCCATTCTTCCCTCCCTCCCACCTCTGGCCTCTGGTAACCTCTAATCTATTTTCTGTCTCTATGAATTTACCTGTTCAAGATATTTCACATAAGTGGAATTATATTCTTTGTGCCTAGCTTATTTCACTCAGCATAATATTTTCAAAGTTCATCCACATTGTATCACGTATCAGTATTTAATTCCTTTTTATGGCTGAATAATATTCCACTGTATAGATATACTACATTTTGTTTATCCATTCATCTGTTGATGGACACTTGGGTTGCTTCCACCTTTTGGCTGTTGTGAATAATGTTGCTATGAGCACTCATATACAAATATCTTTTTGAGTCCCTACTTTCAATTCTTTTGAGTATATATCCAGAAGTGGAATTGCTGGATCATATAGTTATTCTATGTTTAACTTTTTGAGGAACTGCCAAAGTGTTTTCCATAGTGACTGCACCATTTTACATTCCCATCAGCAATGCCTGAGGGTTACAGTTTCTCTAACACTTGTTATTTTCTGATTTTTTTATTATTGTAAATAGCCATTCTGGTAGGAGTTAAGTGGTATAGCTTTGTGGTTTTGCTTTCCATTTCCCTAATGACTAATGATGTGGGGTATCTTTTCATGTTCTTGTTGGACATTTGCATGTCTTCTTTGATGAAATGTCTATTCAAGTCTTTGCCCATTTTAAAGTTGGATTGTTTGTCTTTTTGTCATTGAGTTGTAGGAGTTCTTTATATATTTTGAATATTAAAATCTCATCAGATATTTGATTTGTAAGTATTTTCTTCCATTCTGTGGGTTGTCTTTTCACTCTCTTGATAATATGCTTTGATGCGCAAAAGTTTTTAATTTTAGTGAAGTGCAATTAATTAATTGTTTTCTTTTGTTGCCTGTGTTTTTCATGTGATATTTAAGAAACCATGCACAGGGGCCGGCCCGGTGGCGCAGTGATTAAGTTCACATGTTCCGCTTCTTGGCAGCCTGGGGTTCGCCAGTTTGGATCCCGGGTGTGGACAGGGCACCGCTTGGCAAAAGCCATGCTGTGGTAGGCATCCCACGTATAAAGTAGAGGAAGATGGGCATGGATGTTAGCTCAGGGCCAGTCTTCCTCAGCAAAAAGGGGTGGATTGGCAGTAATTAGCTCAGGGCTAATCTTCCTAAAAAAAAAAAGAAAAAGGAACCATACCCAAATACAAGGTAATGAAGATTTCCCCCTGTGTTTTCTTCTATGAATTTAGGTTTTTGATCCATTTTAAGTTAATTTTTTGTATATGGTGTAAATTAAGGTCTATTGCTTTTGATAGTCTCAATTCGTAAGTTCTCTTGTCTCTCTCTCCAAATTTAGCTTCATACCATTGTTTCTACCGTTGCTGTTTTTAAATCTGCACCCTTAGATTGGCAATGCAGCTAAGACCTTGGCCCCATCAAGTCTCTGCAACCATGAGTAAGAGTCACTTAACCTATGGGCTCTCTTCCAATGTGTCAGAGAAGGATATCAGACATAAACATAGAGTCCCAGATGATTGGTCATAAACTCTAAGAGAAGGCTGTTTTCTTACAATATTATGCAGGAGAACCATGTGCTTACCACATGCTTAGTTGAATGTAAAAGGATAAAAGTATAAAAAGTATAATATATATAATTATATAATAATATAATTTATAAAATATAGAAAAGGATATTTAATTCAGAATTCAGAAGGGTTGAAGAATCCTGGGTTGCCCACAAAAGAACTGTAAGAGCTGAAGTCTGGCTCTCTCCATGTTAATAAGATGACCCAATCTTTGCTACATGCTAATCCTTGATAATATAAAGTATATATCCTATTGTATAGGATAAAAGATAGTATAAAGTATATATCTTAACCCCTTAAAGAGTGAAGACTATACTGAGCAGATAAGGCCGCATGACAGGCCACTGTGGGGGATCATTTTGGGCAGGAAGCACTTTCAGTGCTGCTAGGTGTTCAGTGCTGCTAGGTGTTCACCATGCCATGCTGATGGTGGTTGACTGTGTAACACAGTAGGCTGAGGCTGTCCTGAAGGAGTAATGAGTTTGCATCTAATGTGAGAGAAAGAGACTCTGGAATGAAAGCCTTGCTCTGTGCACACTCCTGCTGTAGATGACAGCATCTCTCTCTCAGTCCCTCTACTGTCTAACTCTGTGGCATCTGCTAAGGAAGGTTAAGAATCACTTCTTCTTTCTCTTCTTGTACAACTCAATGAAATTTCACTGAGCATCTACTCTGGGCCAGGCCTTGCACTATACTGGAGATTGAAAGGTGAAAAAAGACTTGGTTCTTATTCTTGGGAGCATTCTCATCACAGCCTTGTTTCATTGCTGCCTTGCCCTCCTACTTTATGGAAACTTGACTGCTTCAGTCTCTGTTGTTATCTGGGGACATTTGAAGGAGCCTACATGGCAAAGAAACTCAGAATTTTACACTCAGCTTTCCATAGAGGAAATGGGCTTTGAGGATGCGTGTGAGAGAGGTATAGATTTGAACAAGGGAAACAGGACATGCTCCTACAAGAAAATCTTCCTTCTGCCAACTACTATGTGTTTGTATCTTGTTAGATTGTTGGGCTTTGATAATGTATTAACATAATAATAAAATAGTTAACACTTAGTGAGCACTTACTGTTGTCAGGCACTGTACTAAGCATTTTGCATGTATGAATTTATTAAATCTTTGCCACAATCATATGAAGTGGTGCTGTTATCATCCCCATTTTACAGACGAGGAAACAGAGGCATAGACTGATATGCTGGTTTTGCTGTCTTTATGTTTATGTAAATGAAGCAGCATCCTTGGGGATAGATGTTTCCTTTCAAGGGGGTGCCAGTTTGGTTGAGCTCTGCCTGAATTGGGGTTGCATTTATTGCCTAAGAATCTCTGGCTACCATGTTGATCTGGTCGGCATGGATGATGTCCTGAAGGCTGTTTGAACCCTCTTAGGAACCCTCTTCTGCTTTCACCAGGGACTGCCTCTGTTAAAAGGAGCTATGACAAGCTTTAGAAGCATGTTGGTTAATTTTAAAATGTGACCAGAAAGGTGAAGCTAATGTCAAACCTTGGGAGAACAACCTGAATGCCATGACTTGTTTTAACTGACTAAGCATCCATTTAGAGATCCATGACATGAAGATGTTAAAGTTATGAGTACTAACTCTGTAAACACTGATTAACTGAGCAAAATTTCCCCTAATTGTGCTTTGGAATTTCTTACCTCAGTCAGATTTCTCTGGCTGGTGAACTTGTTAACTGTTAATGTTGAGTGTTTTTCACGTAACCATGGCACTGTAACCTATATAGCACTTGGCCAAAGTACATCCTTGAAAGCTTTTGGGTGGGCGGGTGGGAGAGGGTTGAGTAACAAATCATGACTTCCCTGGGATAGAACATTCCCTCTTTATCTTCCTCCTCCCTCTTCTCTCCCTCCTCTTTCCTTTCATACAAAAACTCTCAGCCCAATGCTCTCACCAAAATACATAATCTGCCTTGCAAGTGGATAAAAAGAAACTCTCTGTTTAGATAGCCTCCAATCCCCTCTTCAGTTGCAATGTGAACAGTGAGCCAGTTTTGCAAATTGTGCCATTTATGTGAAAAACACTAGGTAAACTACTTTTAAAGTGGTACAGAAAAAGTAATTTTATTAAATCCCTGGTGCTGAAAATATAGTCATGGTCAGCAAGTGTGTATATTTCTCTCATATGCAAAACTTGCTGCTAGATGCTACAGTGGAGGAGATAAAAGAGTAAGACAGTTTCTGCCTTCTCCCAGAGGCTTAACCCCAATCCCCACTATTCTTTGCAAAGTCTCTTGAATCGCCTGTTCCACTTAATTCTCACTGCTTTTCCGCCATACCTGCTTTGCTGCCAGTAGTCTCCCAGCCCACTTTCATCTCGTATCAGCCTCTCTTGTACACCATTGCCAGATTAATTTTCCTAAAATCGTGTTTCCCGAATTGTGTTTTGGGGAATGTCAGCCCTGATACACGCTGCCTGTTAAAAAGAGCATTTTGTGCTAATGCAAGGTTAGGAACCAAGGAACATTTAAATCCCTCCTGAAGATTCACGGTGTACATGATTAGCATGTTAAAGGATCTGAGAAGTCCTGCAATAAAGAAGTATCTTTAATTTTCTTTAACCCAAACTTAATTGACCACAGAACTTCTTTTTCATATAACATCAATCAATATTACATACAACACTTTTTCAGCAATGCTACCCTAAAACATCGGGGTTTTTTTTTTTTGAGGAAGATTAGCTCTGAGCTGACATTTGCCACCAATCCTCCTCCTTTTGCTGAGGAAGACTGGCGCTGAGCTGACATCCATGCCCATCTTCCTCTACTTTATATGTGGGATGCCTACCACAGCATGGCTTGCCAAGCGGTGCCATGTCTGCACCCGGGATCTGAACCAGCGAACCCTGGCCGCCAAAGCAGAACATGTGCACTTAACCACTGCGCCACTGGGCTGGTCCCTAAATCATCGTTTTAATCATACCACTTTCCCAGTTTTAGCATCTCCATGGTCCCCCTTTTTTCCCATGGGGGAGAGGTATCCACCTTGTCAGCCTTATTTCAAGGACCCTTGCAACCTGATGCTAACTTAATCCAGCCCAATTTCGTCTCCCACTGCTTCCCTACCTGGACCATTTTTCTCCAGCTACCCTACTCTGCTCATCCTTCTATGCTCATCAGCTATTAAGGGACAGAAGAGGGAGGCCAAGAATGGTTGGGGACAGAGATCTGAGGCTTTCAGTAGTCATCATTTGTGAGTAGCTTACACTTAGAAGGCCCATCAGCGGGAGCCTGGGAGTAGGGCAACCCAAGCAGGATGAAGTGGAGGTAGAGTTCAGGATGAGTAGGTTTGGGAATACCAGTAGCTGAAAGTAGCTTACAACTTGAGATATAACCATGTGCATGCAGTGCAAGGCCTGATAGCTAGAGAAATGAACATCAGTACAGGGCAGATTCCAAAAGTAAGTGCCAAAAAAAATAAATGAAAAGAAGCAGTAGTGAGATCAGGTCAACTATTTGTCATGTGTGGAAACAGCTATGGTCCCTGCCAGGTGGAAATTGAGACTTCTCTTCAGAAAAATGCACATACACCAAATTTTGCACAGAATGTAGAGGTTTCGTAGACTCTGAAATCCATGGGCCTAAGTTTAGTAAGACCTTCTTATCTAATGTTTCAGAGGAGATAGAGAGAGAAAGAACTTTCCAAATAGCAGAGATGCTACCCATGCTGATCTCTTCGGTATATTTTTCCCTTTATTTCTCCAGAGCAGTCCCAATTATAAAAGCTAGCAGCATGACATCAACCAAATTGTACTTCGCTTCTGCTTATTGACTTACTCTGCTACTCCCTCTAGAACTGATTCAGTGACCTATTCTCTGTTATACTTTTTCATGTGCCTAGGAAATTCATACTCTGTGACCTTTCAATCTATGAAACACACACACACACACACACAGAGTTGCTTAGATAGCTCCATGTCCATTTAGTATCCTGGAGAGAAGGAGCCACATGAAAGAAGACAAGGGGGTGTAAATCTTCCGTTTATGTCCTCTGTCCGTGGTGGTGGATGGAAACTGGAATTTTGGTGGTGAGCACAATGCAGTCTATACAGAAGCTGAAATATAATGATGTACACCTGAAATTTACACAATGTTATCAACTAATGTGACCTCAATAAAATAGTTAAAAAAAATAAATCAAGATCCCCAGAGGGCTTTAAGGAGAGAGAGTTTTCTGTGTGTGTAAGGACAGGGCAGGGTGTGAATGAAGCTGCTGTGCTGGGTGAGTGATTACGCTGGTGATGCTTGCTTCAAAGAACAAGTGTGCTGGGGGCTGGCCCCGTGGCCGAGTGGTTAAGTTCGCGCGCTCCGCTGCAGGCGGCCCAGTGTTTCGTTGGTTCGAATCCTGGGCGCGGACATGGCACTGCTCGTCAGACCACGCTGAGGCAGCGTCCCACATGCCACAACTAGAAGAACCCACAACGAAGAATACACAACTATGTACCGGGGGGCTTTGGGGAGAAAAAGGAAAAAATAAAATCTTTAAAAAAAAAGAACAAGTGTGCTGGAGTGGTGCTCATACTAAAGTACGAGCCTTAAGTTTCTTATCACTATTTTTCCAAAGCAATGGTGTCAACCCTGGCTATATATTAGAATCACTTGAAAAGCTTTAAAAATATGCCCATGTCCAGGGGCCGGCTCCGTGGCTGAGTGGTTAAGTTTGCGCGCTCTGCTGTGGCGGCCCAGGGTTTGGATCCTGGGCGCGGACATGGCACTGCTCGTCAGGCCACGTTGAGGCGGCGTCCCACATGCCACAACTAGAAGGACCTACAACAAAGAATATACAACTATGTACCCGGGGGCTTTGGGGAGAAAAAGGAAAAAAATAAAATCTTTAAAAAAAAAAATATGCCCATGTCCAGGCCCCAAACCCCAGGGATTCTGATTTAATTATTCTGAGGTGTGGCCAGAGCATCATTATATTTTATTTTATTAATTAATTAATTGATTTTCAGTTATTTTATTGAGATCATAATGATTTATAACATTGTGTAATTTCAGGTGTACATTATTATTTATCAGTTTCTGTATAGACTGCATCATACTCACCACCAATGGTCTAATTTTTATTCATCACCATACATATGTGCCCCTTTACTCCTTTTGCCCAACCCCCAACCCCCTTCCCCTCTGGTAACCACTAATGTGTTCTGTTATCCATGTGTTCGTTTATCTTCCTCATATGAGTGAAATCATGCAGTGTTTGTCTTTCTCTGTCTGGCTTATTTCACTTAACATCATACCCTCAAGGTCCATCCATGTTGTTGCAAATGGGACGATTTTGTCTTTTTTTTTCCCATTCTATGTATACACCACACCTCCTTTTCCATTCATCAGTTGATGGGCACTTGGGTTGCTTCCACGTCTTGGCTATGAACATAGGGGTGCATAAATCTCTTTGAATTGTTGATTTCAAGTTCTTTGGATGAATATCCAGTAAGTGGGATAGCTGGATCACATGGCATTTCTATTTTTAATTTATTGAGAAATCTGCATACTGTTTTCCATACTGGCTGCACCAGTTTGCGTTCCCACCAGCAGTATATGAGGGTTCCCCTTTCTCCACATCCTCTCCAACATTTGTTATTTTTTGTTTTGGTACTTATAGGCATTCTGACAGGTATAAGGTGATATCTCATTGTAGTTTTGATTTGCATTTCCCTAATAATTAGTGATGTTGAACATCTTTTCATGTGTCTGTTGGCCATCTGTATATCTGTAGCTTAGCAATTCGCCACTCTTGAGCAACAGTGTTCACTTCACAGAATCTGGGTGGTCATTTTTCATACTCATCTTGCATGAATGATGGGATGACTTAAGCTGAAATGCAGCATAGGAAGATTTCTTTGCAAAAAAACTCACAAGGTAAGAACAAAATATTTTGCATAATTTACTAGTGAATACCATAAAAACTGCCTTATCTCAAGCTCTTTCTCACATATCGAGTAGACTAACAGGGCATCTTAGGGTATGATAGAGACTCTCTTTTCTTTTTTGAGGAAGATTAGCCCTGAGCTAACTGCTGCCAATCCTCCTCTTTTCACTGAGGAAAACTGGCCCTGAGCTAAGATCCATGCCCATCTTCCTCTGTTTTATGTGTGGGACGCCTTCCACAGCATGGCATGTCAAGCGGTGCCATGTCCACACCTGGGATCTGAACCAGTGAACCCTGGGCCACCAAAGCAGAACGTGCACACTTAACTGCTACACCACTGGGCCAGCTCCAGAGACTCTCTTATGATAGATGACTCACAGGTTAAAATCTTCAAATAAAACCACCATGGATGCTTCACTAGCTTTCTTTTTTTCTTTTTTTAAAAGATTTTATTTTTTTCCTTTTTCTCCCAAAAGCCCCCCAGTACCTAGTTGTATATTCTTCGTTGTGGGTCCTTCTAGTTGTGGCACGTGGGACGCTGCCTCAGCATGGCTTGATGAGCAGTGCCATGTCCAAGCCCAGGATTCGAACCAACGAATCACTGGGCCGCCTGCAGCGGAGCGCGCGAACTTAACCATTCAGCCACAGGGCCAGCCCCAGCTTCACTAGCTTTCTGAAGTACACTGTGACTGCACTCTGGAACTTCAATCTATTTCAAAGTCCTGGAAAATTTCCCTTACCAACTTCTGGAAAGAAAGCTTTTGGATCAGAAGGTCTGTTGATTTTCGGCCTGTAAGACATGACTTGTTAAGTTGCTGGCAGCCTTAGTGACTAGCTAATTTTGTGGGGGCTTTCCATTCAGCGGGTTTGTGAGCAGAGTGCTTTGTGTCACCCATTTCCTTTAACCCAATACCAAAGTCTTAAGTTGCTTCTGTGTCTTTCTCTGTGCTATACCACTAATGTGCTCTAATAACCAAGCTAAGCAAAAAATAAAAGCTGCTCTTTGAATCAACATCCAACCTCTTCACTCTTAGAATCGGTGTCTTTTTAAAAAGTTATATATGTATAAATATATATACAATATATAATATATAAATACATATATAAAAGTTACATATATACACAATACATACATACATAATTTAACTTTTAAACACTAAGAAATTTTTTATATAATCACAATGACATTATCACTAACAAAATTAAGAATAATTCATTAATATGATCTTCTAATACCCAGTCCATATTCGAATTTCCCTGTTTTTCTCAAAAAATGGTTAGTTTAAATCAGGATCCAAACAAGGGCCGCACGTTACATTTTGTGGCTGTCTTTCTTAGGTCTTTTTTGGTCTGTAACAGTTTCCCCTCCTCCTTTTCTTCCCATGTGTTGTGGGTTGAATGTTTGTGTCTCCCCGCTCAAATTCATGTGTTGAAATCCTAACCTCCAATGTAATGGTATTAGGGGGTGGGGCTTTTGGGAGGTGATTAGGTCATGAGGGTGGAGCCCTCATGAATGGGATTAGTGCCCTTATAGAAGAGACATCACAAAGCTCTGTCATCCCTTCCACCGTGTGAGGATACAGCCAGAAGATGGCTGTCTGCAACCAGGAAGCAGGCCCTCACCAAAAACTCAACTACACTGGCACCCTGATCTTGGATTTCCAGCCTCCAGAACTTGTGAGAAATAAATTTCTGTTGTTTATAAGCTACCCAGTCTATAGTATTCTGTTATAGCAGCCTGAACCGACTAAGACACCATGCTATTAGAAAAATTGGGTCACTTGTTCCTTAAAATGCCCCACTTTCTGCGTTTGGCTTGTTACTTCCTTCTGGTATCATTTAACTTGTTCCTCTATCTCTTTTATTTCCTATTACTGGTATTTAGATGTAGACTATAACACTGATTTGTTTCGGGTTGATTTCTTTTGACAAAAATACTTTGTAGGTGGTGCTATGTACATTCTATTGCGTCAATGAGGCAGCGCATCATGTCTGGTTGTTTAACTTTTAGTAATGAGATTTATTTCATGATGAGGTGTCGTTGGCCTGTTCCTTGTTAAACTTTCATGTAATAGGTTTAGCATTCATTGATGATCTTTGCCTAAACCCATTATTTCATTAGCAGTTGCAAAATGGTGATTTTATAATCCTATCATTCCTTTTGCATTGATTAGTGGAATTCGACATAGTGAAGAGTTTTCCTTATCAACTATTTAGAGGCCTTGAAATACAGTTTGACCAGGAAATGCACAATCAATGCTTAATTCTTTATCTTTATTAATTTTTAGTGTAGTGAGTTGTTGCTCCAGAAACTTCCAATGATGATCAATGAGGTGTTTTTTCTCAATTATCTTAATGAACTCATGAAATTTTATATATTTGATGTGTTTCAATCAACCAAAGTCATTTTTTGATGCTCGTATTGATGGTCTTTGGCCAGAAGAGTCCCCTTCAAATTGGCTCCTGAGTTCTTTTAACACTCCTCAGTAGTCTTTGATAGTATCCTTGCTTTCTGGTATGACAAGATGCCCCAGACTCATCTTGAACATTTCCTGCCCCTGACCTGGAATCAGTCATTTCTCCAGGGAGCCATGGATCCTTTTAATGGGAAATACAATGGACATAGGTAATTTTGTTTCTGTTTTTAAAATAGACTATTTTTCAGAGCAGTTTGCGGTTTACAGAAACATTGAGTGGAAAATGCAGAGAGTTCTCATATATCCTCTCTCCCCCTCTTCCACAGTTTCCCCTATTATTAACATCTTGCATTAGTCTGGTACATTTATTACAATTGATGAACCAATCTTGATAGATATTATTAACTCCATAGTTTACATTTTGGGCTCGCTCTTTGTGTGGCATAGTTCTATGCATTTTGACAAATGTGTTATTTCATGTGTCTACCATTAGAGTATCATACAGAATATTTTCACTGCCCTAAAAATGCCCAGTGCTGCACCTATTCATCTCTTGCCCCCTCTTCCTGAACTGGCAAGCAGTCATCTTTTCATTGACTCCATAGTTTTGTTCATAGATATTTTTTAAAAGTTCCATCAGATGAAGGAAGTTGCTAAAGGACCAAAAGTGAGGATGGAACGTCACCCACAGGAGATAACTGAAGGACACAAGTCCCTGCAGAGGCAACAGCAGATGGAATCTAGAAGGGATTAGCCTCTGATAGAAGCAGCTCAAGTCACCAAGAATGTTGACAAGAGTTAAGATAGAGAGGACAGCTAAGCCTGGAGGGAAATACTGCCCCAAGCAGAATTTCTACTACCACCTCCAGGTTTTCAGTGGGGTGCAGATCCCAGGCGCTCTCAGAACCTGCCTCCTGCACCTTTGTGTACCCAGGCTCAGGAGATCTAGTCTTTCTGTCTTCCACCCTCAGAGTCCTTTCCTTTCTTCCTACTCTTGGAGCCCCCTACTGTCAGACAATCCAGTACTAGTACTTACCTCTAAGATAGTTGTGAAGCCTAAATGAGATAATACATGTAATATGCCTTACATACAGAAAGCACGCAATAATAATCAGATGATGTTGTTACTGAATGAAGGCCCCAGAACTTTCAGATCTTGAAGTCCTTCACCCTTTTATCTGTTCTCAGGTTTAATTACTACCAGGGCTTATAGGATTTTAATTAGTATCAATATTTGTGATGAGGTTTCATCCAATTCCCTTACTTATATTTATCTGTACAGTAGCCATATTTGAGGACCCCTTTTGCTTAGGGCCCAGGACAAAGGACCACTGCCTTCCTCCCCCCCTCCAGGTTTTGCAAAGGACTTTTAGAATCCCGAATGCCTTGTCCATGGCTAGAGTGTAGGTGAGCCTTCTCTTTTACGGGAATTAGGTCTGTGAGGCTGCCAGGCTGGCAAAGTCCAGGGGTAAAGCAGTCACAATTGGCTGACATATTTGAAAGGCTGTCCTTTGGTGTATGTATGGACAAAGTTGTAAGTATTCTCCTACTCACTGGAACTTCCTCATTTCAAATATGTATTCCATCCCCCAGGGTCATCCAGCAGGCTGGAGATCAAGGAATGTGGATACTTCTCCCTTTACCATCACTATTCAGGCCTTGAATAGTGGGCTAAAACTGGGGCAAAACTGGAATTTGCTGGGGTATTTTTTCTGTCTCTGAGAGAGAGTATACTTGTTTTGAGGAGACCCAGGCCAATGGTACAATTTTAGGCCCTTGGGGAAACAATGTCTGAACTTCCAGTCTTGAGAGTTTAGCCAAGAGAGAAGACGAGAAACTATCAGACATAATGAGTCCAGATAGGATGGGCTGTGCTGAGCTACTGCTACAGGCCACAGGCTTTGTGAACAGAAGTAGGCTGAGATGAAACCTGCTGCTCTTCAGAGCTCCAGGTGTGGACCTAGAACCAGACCTTTCGCAAGGGCCAACACAGGAAATAAAGGACAGTAGTTCTGCCTGTTCCCCTACCTGGGTGCCTTAGATTTTTAGAGGCAAGGTCTAGGTCTTCCAAGTCCCTGCAGACAGTGATGAGACACTCCCACAGAAGTACTCTGTGTAGACGATGCCTCTAGGGTTGTTGCTGGAGGGGTGGGGCTTTGTGTCTACAGAGTCAGTCTTTGCCAGCTACTTAATAGGCTGATGCCATCAGCTAGAAAGTGGTAGCTTCCTCCCTCAGCTCCTATGTTAACTAGGATTAGGAATCACAGAGTTGCTGTGAACTCTTCCAGGAGGTGCCTCTAGGACAAGTAGTTCATGGACTGATGTGTAGGTAGCCAGTGAAAGCTGAGCAAGCTGGGTAGGAGAGCCATTTTGGAAGGAAGCATCTGTGTAGAGCACATTGAACTCCAGGTCAGCTGGGTTGGGAGATGCCCAAGTGTTAGTGAGATAGAGATCCAAAGTTAACACTAGGATACCAGTCTGGAAACCTATGTTAGGACTCCATTACTGGCCTTAGAGTGATGAGCTTCTGGTCTTAGGTCTTTATAGCTCTCCAGACTAGACTTTGTGTCACCTCAAACTAGAGAGAAGTTAGAGCTGAAGGCCAAGGAACTAGGCTACTAGAGATCTCAGGGGAGGAAGCTAGGTAGGCTTGAACCTAATCTCTTTGGGCATGCTTCCAAGTAGCATTTAAGTGGCCCAACTGTCTTCCTGAAATCTAGGCCCCCTTCTGTCACCCTCGCCCTTTTCTGGACAACTAGTTATTTTGCAATTAACAATGGGTTAATTGCTTGGAAATGTTTACTTCACTGAGCCAAGATTTATTTATTTGTTTATTTATTTATTTTAAGATTGGCACCTGTGCTAACAACTGTTGCCAATCCCTTTTTTTTTTTCTGCTTTATCTCCCCCAACCCCCCCGTACATAGTTGTATATCTTAGTTGCAGGTCCTTCTAGTTGCGGGATGTGGGATGCCACCTCAACGTGGCCTGACGAGCGGTGCCATGTCTGCGCCCAGGATCCGAACTCTGGGCCGCCGCAGCGGAGTGTGCGAACTTAACCACTTGGCCACAGAGCCGGCCCCTAAGCCAAGATTTAAATTTGCTTCCAGGAAAGTATCTCGGGAGAGTCAGAAGCCTGCAATGCGTAGTTGGTTGCAAAATGGGAACTAGATGGAGAGGGGATCCATCTCTATTAATCTCCACTTAAGTAGTGATTAGACTTGTGAAGAGAGCTAAGAATTTAATTGTTCAATGTCATCAAGAAGTCAATTATTTTAATCTCTCTTCAATAGCTAGCTATTAATTAACTGAGTATAAAGAGGAGAATAATGGGAGATAGATTTTCTCAGACTGTCTTGTGCCTCGTAGAGTCAATATTCTTGGTTATTAATGATGTCTTGGATAAAAGGAAGTAGGCACAAAGGGAGACAACCAGCTAGAGGTGATGCCTGGCTAAGGGCAATATGATGGGCTAAATGGACTCAGAGTATCCTGCCACTTCTCACAGATTTTTCAGCAGTCTTTTCCCCAGGGCTCTACACAGCAATCCCAACCGTGGGGCTTCCCCGATATATACAGACCCTCAAATTTCATATGTAATGATTAAGAATATGGGTTTGGAGTCAGATCTGAGCTAGAATCCCAGCATGGCCACTTACTACCTGTGTGACCTTGAGTAAGTTACTTAATTTCTCTGTTTCCTCAGCTGAAAAATGGCAGTAATAAAAATACCACATGATTGTTTAGAGAATTATATGAAGTTAATGCACATAAAGCACTTAGCATAATGCCTGACAAATAAAAGATACTCAACAATGAATATTTGCTTCTTTTCATGCGTTCCCACACCAGGAATCCTCTGTGGTGGAAAATCCCAACTGCTCTGATGTTTTACACATACTTCTTCCTATAAGGCAACTACCAATGAAGGCTTGATGAACCCTTGGGCCCTGCTCAGGGCTGTGGTCTGGCAGCCCCTCTGTCTTTGACAAACCCATCTCTCCCCTTTCCAATATGGTTTAATGGTCTTGAGTGTGGGCTCTGGAGTTAGACAGATCTGGGCTCAACTACTTTCTTGTATAACTTTGGGCAAATCATTTAAACCCTCTAAGCCTCAATTTCCTCATCTGTAAAATAGTGATAATAATATTGTTACCTCATGGGACTGTTGGGAGGATTCAATGAGCTGATGCTTGTAAAACACTCAGAACAATGTCTGGCACTTGGTAAGTGCTCATAAAGTATGTCAGTGCAGATAATCCATAATCAATCTATAAGTCAAAATTGGAGTGAATTTATTATCAGCTAGATCTAAGGACTATAGCCCAGGGCCTGCCTTCTTCAAGGAAGGGCACCAAGGAAGGGGCATGTACAGAATGGTCATATACTGTCTTGGAACAAAGAGCACACAGCACATATGATAGGAATGTCCCTTCCACAATAGTCACAAGATTGCTTTGCTGGCACAGCAGATCAGTGGTCACAAGGTGAGCACAGCAGGTTGGTAATTAATCTTTTGTTTCTAGGAAGAGATGCTTAACCTTAAGGAAATGCCAATATGGGGGAAGATACATCTCTATTTTTAAGGGCATCATTCTTGTCTTTGAGACATTGTAAATGTTCAAAGCAGATGTACAATGCGTGCTCAACAGGCCACGTCAGGCCCTTTTGGAGAAACAAGGTCAGGCTGAATTAGTTTTAAACCAAATGGCTTCCTCGTATGCTCCAATATATCCTATTGCTTTTCATTTACTTATCAAGTGGGAGCTATAATATTATATGTATTATTCTTTCCATCCTGGCTCCCATTCTCTCAGAGACCTGAGGGGTGTCAAGAGTTCATCTGAAAAAATCATCTAAGTAGACTTAATGGTTTAAGCGTCCCCTCTTGTACCACCATGAAACCAAAGGTACCATTAACTAGTGACAGGTTATGGTTTCCAGGATGTGCCATTTTAAAACATGGCCACCAAATTTTTGTCACTCTTCCCATTGAGAGATAATGTCTAGTCCTCTCCCCTTGAATCTGGGTTCTGTGAATGCTTGACCAATAGACTATGGCAGAAGTGGCATTGTGCCAGTTTCTGGGCCTATGCCTCAAGAAACTGGCTGCTTCCACTTCCTGTCTCTGGGGATGTTCACTCATGGAACCTAGCCACATGCTGTGAAGAAGGCCAAGCAGCCCATGGAGAGACCCCCGTGGAGAGGAACTGAGGCTTCTGGCCCTCAGCCCTGGCTGAGCTCTCAGTTGGCAGCCAGCACCAAATTGCCAGTCAATGTGAGTGAGCCATCTTAGATACAGATCCTCTAGCTCCCAATTGAGCCACCCCAGCTGACAGCATATGAAGCGAAGATCAGCTCACCTTGCCAAACTTTACCCATGTTGTGACCAGTATAAATGTTGTTTTAAGTCGCTAAGTTTGGGGTGGTTTGTTATACAGCAGTAGATAATCAGAACACAAAGTATGGGCAGCTGGCCAATAGGTGGGGGAGATCTTTTGGGGCAGGCTGTTCCTTGTATTGTCAAATACGTCATGCAAGTGGTAACTGGTCCTATCCATGTGTAGGACTAGCCTTTGGCTGAATTATGGAGTGCAATTGTCATGGGATGTGGTTATTAAGTCTAATGCTTCAGTCTTAAGAAATAAACCATAAACACAAGATGTTTTTGACCAAAATTGTTGGACAGTGTTGCACTAAATATTGATCCCCTCCCTGTCAAATCTATTTCTCCCTCAAATCCTATAGCTCAGAAGTGATATCATGTTCTATCCAGTTACTCAAGTAAAACACGTAAGGGTTATCCATCAATCCTCCCTTTCCCTAACCCTGCACATCCGGTTCAAATGGTGCAATCTGGAAGTGAAGGGAGTCAGTACCCTGGAGTATGAAACTTGACTAGTGGAAATAAGGAGGCATGAGGGAGCCAGGCAGATAAATTTCTCCTACTTTTTCCTTTCATGTACAACTATAAAATGTGCATGCATGTTTTCCTTTCAACCATTCTGAGCAAACATACCTGGAAAGTGACCTGCAGTTTCGTGAAGTAATGGCCAGTGAGGTAACGCGTTGCATCATATTGGTTTACATTGTTCCTTGCCTCACATACCTTTTTTCTTCATCCTTTTTGCCTTAGGCTTGCACAACTCTCAAATGGTTAGTACTTGAATTCCTTGCTCAGGCTGTTTTAGAAGACCCTGGCTAAGACATTTGATATTAGAAGTGTTTCTAGAAAACAGACTATCAGGATGGGGTTTTGGAGTTGGATTTGGATTGTTCACCTGTCTAAAAGCAGTAGGGACCCTATCGCTGGTGGTAAGTGTATGGAAATAACCCTGGACAGAGTGGCATTGCAATTACTTGGGCTCTCAGCTGTGGTATGTGGTATTTTATTGGTATGATATGGAGGTGGAGGTTAAGATATGGGAGGTCAAGTGGCTCTGGCACTTAATCGACATACAGACAATGTTATTTATAAGGATCTTGGAGTAGAATAGTTGCTTTTGACTGCAGTAGAAACTTTGCCTCTGTGACAGATTTAAAGGAGATCTTTATCTCCTGCAGCTGCAGGACGGACTGTACTAAATATCAGGCTCAGGATCTAATAATAAGGGTGGTAGAAATACAAAAAAGACTAAATGTACAACTTGGTCAGGTCCAGTTTTTCAAAATCAGATACGGAAAGAGTGGGACATGGAGAACTGGGATGGTTATTTGGGTGGGTGAATCCAAGTGTTATGAACACTCCAATTTTCCTGAACTTTTCTTGCTGACATGAGCAGCCTCTTTTCCTTTGCCAGAGGAGAATAACTTCCTTTTTTAGGGAGACTGTGTCATGATTTCACCTGAAGCAGCTGCCTTGCAAGATGACGTTTTTTCTCAAGATGTACCCCACCATAGTCATTATCTCCAAGTCAATAATCAGAATCACATCTCGGCACAGCTTAGATGGGAGAAGTACACGCCCTGCTCCAGAATTTTTTTATGCTCGTTAATAGAATTGAAAGCAGTTCACAATCTCAAAAACATTATTTGTATGCAGGAAGCCAGATACACACAAAAATACATACTGCATGATTTCATGTACATGATTTCCAAGAACAGACAATACAAATCTATGGAGAAAGAAATCAGAAAGTGGTTGCCTCTGGGTGGGTGTCGGGAAATTAACTGGAAAGGGCAGGAGGGAACTTTCTGGAGTAATGGAAATGTTGCATATCTAGTTTTGAGTGGTGGTTGCATGGGTATATACAGCTGTCAAAACTAAGGTCTCTATATCTTTTTGTATGTAAATTGTATGTCAAAATAAAAAATTAGCAAGCAGTTCACCTTTATATGGCAAGGACAAGCTCACCGTCTTACCTCAGGGCTATTTTAACTCCCATTCTTTTTATAATAATATTGTATGTAGGAAGCTTAAACATCTTCACACTCTGCAGAATATCACACTAGGGGGCCAGCCCAGTGGCCGGTGGTTAAGTTCGCGCACTCCACTTCGGCGGCCCAGGGTTTTGCTCGTTGGGATCCTGGGCGTGGACATGTCACTGCTCCTCAGGCCACGCTGAGGCAGCATCCCACATGTCACAACTAGAAGGACCCACAACTAAAATATACAACTATGTACTGGTGGGATTTGGGGAGAAAAAGGAGAAGAAAAAAAAAGATTGGCAACAGTTGTTAGCTCAGGTACCAATCTTTAAAAAAAAAAAAGAATATCACACTAGTCTCCCTTATTGGTGAATATATTTACAGCTGGAATTTCTACAGGTTTGGGAGTATGGGGAAGAACATCTTCTCTATGGTAAAGGACAAAATACTTTGCACTTCCTACCACTAAGAAAGTGGCACAGCATTGGTAGATCTTTTGGGATTTTGGACACAACACATGAGAACACTGATTTGACCTGCTTATTGGGTCCTAGAAGGCTGCCAGTGTCAAGTGAGGCCCAGGGCAAGAGATGGCTCTGCAGCAGGTCCAGACCACATTACAAGCTCATCTGCCTCCTGGGCCATATGATATATCAGATCCAATGGTGCTGGATTAAATCTCTGGCAAACCCCTAGGAAAGTCACAATGCAGATCTCTAAGGTTCTGGAGCAAGGCCATACCCTTCGTGGCAGAGAATTCTTCTTTTAAAAACATCATCTGGTGTGCTAGTAGAGACTGGGCATCTGATCATGGGGCATTGTATTAGTTATCTATTGCTGATTTACAATATTATCACAAATTTAGCAGCTTAAAACACCACACATTTATAATCTGATAGTTCCCATGGGTCAGGAGTCTGGTCTTGGCTTTGCTGAGTCCTCTGCTTAGGGTCTCACAAGGCTGCAGTCAAGGTATTGGCCAAGCTGCATTCCTTTCTGGAGCTCAGGGGTCCTCTTTCAGGCTCATATGGTTGTTGGAAGAATTCAGTTCCTTTCAGCTGTAGGACTGAGGTCCTTGTTTCCTTCCTTGTTCTTGATGACCAAGTACCTCTCTTAGTCCCAGAGAGTGTCTGCAGTTCCTTGCCATATGGCCCTCTCACAGGTCCTCTTACAACATCACAGTTTAGTACTTTTTCTGATATACATTTACATTGCAGAAAGATTACCAAGATCAAGATAATTAACACATCTGTCACCTTATATAGCTAACATAGTTAACTTTTTTTTGTGTGTGATGAGAATGCTTAAGATCCACTCTCAATAACTTTCAAGTAGACAATACCTCATTATTAACTCTAGTCACCATGCTGTGTAAACTATAGTCACCATGCAGTTTAGTTTTTAAAGGCCAGCAGGAGAAGCTCTCACCCCAGTCTGTCAAGATGGAGTCTTATATAATGTAATGTAATCATTGCAGTGATTATCCCATCGCCTTTGCCATATTCTCTTGGCTAGATATAAGTCACAGGCTCTGCCTACACTCTAAGGGGAAGAATTATATAAGAGTGGAGTCATTGGGGATCACCTTAGGATGTGTCCACCAGAGGTACCAAGTGACTATGAATATGAGCTCCTTATAATAAATTGAGTGTTATCTGACATACTGAGTTGTAATGTTGGGTATGAGCAGCAACAATCTATTGCGTGATGGGAGTGGTACACTTAGGGCTGGTCTCAAGCAGGTCCAGTAGGCATGAATGAAGTATAGGAATGAAGTGTAGATGGTCCAAACAGGTGTCACCTGTTTCTTCTGCACCCCTGCTGTCTTTCGACTGAAACCTATGTTGCTTTGTGCTGGGGAGGGGGGTTTTCTACTATTAACTAACAGAGGAGGAAAGGTTTCTGGCCTGATTTACAGATGGGTCAGTGCAATACATTGGAACTATGTGGAAATGGATTGCTGTCCCATTATAGCCCTACTCAGCAGTGGCTCTGAAGGACAGTGGTGAAGGAAATACTCCCAGTGGGTAGGCTTCCTTTTACTAAAGCTGATCTAGCATCTGCCACAGCTAAGTGTCCAACCTGCCAGCAGCCCTCCATACAGCACCATTCTTCAGGAAGACCAGTTATCTGCCTGGTATCAGGTCAATTACTTGGATCCCTTCTATCCTGAAGGGAGCAGTGATTCTTCTTTATCAGAATGGTTATTTACTCTAGATATGGATTTGCCTTCTCTGCGCACATTGCCTACACCGGCACCACTGTTTGAGGGCTTACAGAATGCCTGATAGAGCAATAGAACAGACTCTTGAAGGCTCAGCTAAGGTGCTACAAGGAGGATTAAACCTTGTAGGTTTGGGCGCTATAAATTTATATAGGCTAGGGTATGATATATGCTTTGATCCAATGATTGGTATACGGTACTGCATCCTTTACAGTTAGAATACACAGATCCAGGAATCTGAAAGAGTCAAGAAACTTGCAAAACTCCCATAAATACTGCAGGAGGTGGGAGTCTCCTTCCTATCTTGCTGGGATAACAGCAGTGATAGCAGTGGAAGCATTGTTTGTGCTGATGGCAGCCATAGCTGCTGCCAGAGAGGACCAAGGGTTCAAACAAAGAATGCCATTGTCCGAAGCAGCTGGGAAAGTGTAATGACAGATGAGAAGAGTGGAAGAATCAGGTAAATGGAAAGAATTTGGGTGTTTTTGGTGCAGTGAAATGAGGTAGAGTTCTGGAGTCACAGAGACCTAACTTTAAATCTTGATTCTATAACTTACCTGCATGACCTTGGGCAAATACCTTTGTCTTCTGAACCTCAATTCCCATGTCTGTAAAACAGAGATAATAATAGTACCTGCCCACACAGTTATTGTGAGAATTAATTAATGTTTGTGCTAATGTTTGTAAGATGCCTAGAGCAGTGCCTAGCAAAGATTAAGGGTTCAGTACAATTATATGTGCAGTGAACATACTTCTCATTTTAAGACAAACATGGTATGACTATAAAAGCAATGAGAAGGAACTATCGCAGAAGTTACTTGAAGAAGCTTCTTTGCTAGTACTCTCATTAACCTCGCAGTGCTTGTGCCAAAGATAGATTTACCTTGACACTAGTGAAGCTTGAGCTCTAGGGTCCTGTATTTGTACCAGCCGCATTCAAAGCTCTGGGAGTGGCCCTGGATATGTGTTCATATAATCGTGTTTTTTCAATTATGTTCTAAAGTTTATCTCAATACAATTTCTTTAGAAATTCTATTAAAATAATCAACTGATTTTTTTCTTTTTAATTTTTGCATTTTGTTTCTTGTCTTCAGTAAGAAAGGATCTTTCAGTCAGCTATTTGCAATACATTTATGCAAATGATATATTGCCTTTATTTCCACATTTTGAGCAGCACTGCTCTGGCCTCATGCACAACTGTTATTCTGGGACTTCTCTTTGCATCTCTTCTATGTTCCACCCACCTGTTTCCTGTATTTCATATGTTCCTCTTAAGAAGTTTCCTAAGAAAAGATGCGTTGAAGTAAATTCCTTGAGAATTTTAATATCTCAAAATGTCTTTATTCTTCTCTAGAACTTCTTGTCTTTTGGCTGGGTATGTATTTCTAGGTAGGAAAAAAAATATCCCCAGTATTTAACTTCCAATGTTGCTATTGAGGAATTAAATGTAATTCTGATTCCCAGTGAGTATTCTTGATCTCTGTATGTATCCTGTTATGATTTCCCCCCCTAGAAGCTTATTATAACTTATCTTTATCTCTAATTTTTCCAAAATTTAATGATAAGCCTTAGTGGAGATATTGTCTCATTAATTTGGCTGGGCACTCAGTGAGCCCTTCTACCTAGAGACTCATGTCCTTCAGTTCTGGGGAATAATCTTGTATTGTTTCTTTAATATTTTCCTTCTCTCCTTTTTTTCTGTTGTCTCTTTCTAGTACACATATTAGTCAGATATTGGATATGCTGGAGTGGCACACTGATTTTATTCTTTTTCCTCTCCTTTTATCCATATTTGATGAAACCAGGCTACATCAGTAACTCCGAACCTCAATATATGGGGAGGAAAAGCAGATATAAGACTTGTAAATTGGGGTCAGCCCAGTGGCGTAACGGTTGAGTTTGCATGCTCCGCTTCAGCGGCCTGGGGTTTGCCAGTTTGGATCATGGGTGCGGACCTATGCACTGCTTATCAAGCCGTGCTGTGGCATGCGTCCCACATATAAAATAGAGGAAGATGGGCAAAGATTAACATCAGGGCTAATCTTCCTCCAAAAAAAAAAAAAGACTTGTAAATGACTTAGAATGGGGGAGGTCTCATTCCATGTGCTCAAAAAAAGGAGATACCAATGAAAAGCAAGCTAATTCTCCCTTCAAAATTCTAAATAGCCTCAGGAATTGGAGGAACCATTATAACTTTGACAGTGGGTACAGTGTTAAAACTTCAAGATGGTTTAAAAGTCTGTTTATGGAACAGTTAGTCTTCCAAATTCTTACCCCCATTCAGTGCAGTCAAGACCCCAAATCACACAGGAGACAGGAGGAATAATCTTTAGTAAACTGGAGCAGAGAAGCTCTGAGCTCTGGCACACCAGGTGTAGAAGAGAGCAGTGATGCATAAAACCAAAAACAGATAAAATAATTGAAAATCTGCTTCTGGATTGAGATACTCCCAGCACATTCTCCTGTCCAACATCAGAATGCAAGCGGTCAGGCTTACTCAGTTCCCCCACAGGTAGCTGATTAAAAAAACTTTCTGTGGAGAAATCAAATAGCCCAGTGATGTTAATATTTAGAGGAACCTACGAAAAATGGCAGAAGGCCACGAGTTTGTTCTAACACGCAGCCCACCAGTCGACAAACCCTGCCCACACACAGAGATTCCATTCAGCATTTAAAAGTTCAATTTAAAATTAAATGAGCAACTGAGGATCACTAGTCATTTGAAAAAGGCATCCAAAATGAAAGACCTAGACAAAAAAAGCAAAAGAGAAGCAAATCAGAAGATCAAGAGATAGTTAAAAAACTTAAGAAAGCTTCAAAGAGAATGTAACATTCTTAGAGTGGTAAGAGATTACATCCACTAAACTAGAACAGAATGCTATATAAAAGGAATAGAGAACAAGTGACTTTGGAACTCATTCTATGACACAATTTTGGTTTTTGTCTTCCAGTTGTACACACCATGATGGAAAGTAAGAATGCACAGTTGTGAGCCTGAGTATCATACTGAAAATAGGGGATAAGTGACCAAAATGTGTTCTGAATACTATATGAAAATACATTTCTATGTTTTCTCATGTTATAAACAATCCATGTTGTTTGATTTTCTTTAAATTATATTAAAAAAAGTATAAATTGTCAGGCAGACATAGAGCATAGGGCCTTCTCAGCTCTCTTCTGAGCATGTGCCCCGTCCTGGGCATGCATGTGGTCTTCTAGGTTCCCAGGAATATGTGGAAGCTTTTCAAAGACCTTATTCCTCAAAGTATCTCATGGCCCAGCCTTCCTCCCAAGATTTTTGGTTAGTCTATTGTTGGCCCCAACAGTTATCCCTTGCCCTAGGTGACAGCAGCAACTGATATGTTTTTGACAGTTGCCCCCTGGGTAGTCATCTCAGCTTTGGGAGAATTTTGTCATCTCAGCTCTGGGAGAGTTTTGAGTTAGACTAAATAAAGGCAAGCCCTTTGAGTCTTTTAGGGAGTCACCAGGCCAGTTAAAACAGACACACCTCTTTGAGAATAAGGGCCGTTCTGTTCCCTCTGGTACTGGGTACGGGGTACTTGTATCAGGAATGTGGACTTTTGTCTTTAAGGCTGCTGCTGAGCCAGGGAACAGGGAATGGGTCCAGGGTAAGTTGAAATGCCACAAAACTCTCTTAGAAAGATCCAGCTGCTTTTTCTTGATGAAGCATACTCCTGTTTCTGCAAGTTTTTGATTAGTATCCTGAGTTCTGAAAAAGTTAATTCTGAAGGTTTTTGCCAGTTCATTCATTGCTTTTGTGGAGGGATGGACTTTTGGATTTCTTACTCCACCGTTTTCACAGATGTCACTTGGATTCTTTCCTTGTTTTTGATGGCTTTGACAGTTTTGGGGAATTTTTTAGAATGACCCTCCATTGATATTTGTCTGATGTTTTTTTCATGATTGTGCTGGGGCTATGAGATTTAGGAGGAACACTACAGAAGTAAAGTTCCATTTTTACCACATTATATTGCAGGTATATACTATCAACAAGACCTACTACTGTTAAGAATAGTGGAAGTAGAGTGTAGTGGTTTAGGGGTTTGGGCTCTCCAGTCAAACACGTCTGAATTCAAAGCCTGGCTCCTCTAATTGTTTTAGCAAGAGATAGAACTTTTCTGAGCCTCAGTTTTCTCATATGTAAAACAGGAACGATAATATTCTCATAATTATGAGCTACCTCATAAGGTTACTGTGGAGAATCAAATGAGAATACGTGTGAAGTAATTTGCATACTATCTGGCACATAATAAGTATTCAATATATGCGAACCAGTAGAATAAGAGGTTGTGTGTGTGTGTGCGGGTATATACAAGAACAATTTTAAAGATAATACCAAGAGAATCCAAAGTGATTTTCATTATATAAAATAATGCCACAATTTTTCTGAAAGATTTGATGGGAAACCCAGAGTCCCATAGGTTTATATATATTTGAGTAAAATGGGAAATTTCATATGTGGAGCATTATTCCTGAGGGCAGGCCAGATGCCTACTGTAGCTAGAGTTCTGGATTAGCCAGGAGCTGGTATAAGGCCTGGCATTTGTGGTCAGGGAGGGACCCGAGAAGAAAAGGAAGGGATGAAAACTACGTAGTTGTTAAAAGCACTAGTATTAGAATCATACAAACCAGGGGTCAGATACTGTCTCTCCTTTCATAGGCTCTGTGACCTTGGGTAAAGTGACTTAACTTCTCTCAGCTGAAGTTTCCTCATCTGTAAAATGGGGATGATAAATTGAGGATTAAATGAAATAACCCATGGAAATAGCCCAGAACATTCCTGTTACATAGTTAGTGCTCAATCAGTGTTAGCTGCTCTTTACAACCTAACAGTTGTGACTTGGTCAGGAGACAAACCATAGCAGTTACAAGTCTTTACGTCAGGGAGGACATTTTGCGCCAAGAAGTGGCTTTAGGAAGCTTCCCCTTTCAATACGGAGGATGTTTTGGGCTCTTCCCCTTTCTAGTGGTCTCAATGTCTTAGGCCTGCTACAAGCTGCCCTAGGGGTAGGGTGCTTTTGTGATATTTGTGGTGGCTAAAAAAATCTTTAAAAAAAAGATTTTCAGTGTACAATCAGAAAGAAAATGGAAACCACATGGAAAGTTTAGCCCATTCCAATGTGTTCTTAGTCTCTCATTCTATATCCTGCTGGGCTCTTTTCTGCAGATGATGGCTGAGAATATCCTCTTTAGAGTAATAAATCACAGGAACATTAAATGCATCCTTGCAGCTGCACCAGGGCTAGTTAGAGGCCTATTCAAGAAAAGGGCTTATGTGGAGGAGTTTTTCCCCCCTCCTTTTAAAAAGCCACCTGTACCATTTTTGTCTTGGTTTTTAAGGGAAATGATTTTAAGTTGTAATTTTATTTCTCTACTTGTGTTTATGATGTACAAGTAGTTCTTTGTTAATAGGGAAAGAAAAAAAAACCCAAACCCAAATGCCAAACCTAATTAAGGCTCTTTAGAGAAAGTGTGCCTCTTTAACTTTCCAACTTCCTTTCTCAGTTAGTAATTTAGGGGCTGGACAAGATGCAGGTGGAAGGAATTGCTTCATGGACAGCTGGCCCTGAATCTCTCGCATTCCTGGAAGTGCACCAGTTCATGGGACAGAACTATCTGTGAGAACTGGGGCTAGTGTGGAAAGAGCACGTACTGTCATTTAAATCCTTTTCCTGTTGATTGGCAAAATCCCAAAAGTCTTTGAGGCTAGGAGAGATAGCTTTGAGGAGAAAATTGGGACCAGATCATCTAATCCAGATGTCGAAACCTAGGCCTTGAGGAGGAAAAAAACCTTTTATTATAAACTAGGCCTTGAGGAGGGAAAATCCTTTCATTATAATCATATCAATTCTAGTTAGATTCACATAATGAGGTTAGCTGTGCAATTTGGTGAAGATGATGATCCGCCATGTAGAATGATTTAAAGAGTTCCAGAAGGGCTCCCTCTGCACAATAAAATCATCCCTACTCAGGTTCCTAGAGCCTGATAGCCTTTCATCAGTGATTCTTAACCGTTTTTTAGTCCAGGACTTGCTTCAGAATCTGGTGAAAGACCTTTCCCCCCAAAAATGCACATGTGTATGCACACATCAGTGTACACTTTCATGAGGTTCACATACTCCTGTGAACTGCTCTGAGGAGTCTTTGGATGGTCAGTGTTTCTCAGAGTTGATTTTCAAAAGCCACATAATGGGCCCCCTGTCCACACATAGACCACCATTGAAGTAAATTGAAAAGAAGCTCCTTCACATTTTTTCACCTTTACATTAAAACATTTAAAATAACATATTTAATAATAGCTTCATATCAGGAAGAGGGGTGGTATTTAGGGACAATATTTCACCAAGTTGTAAAGGTCTACCTTGGAGGTGTACAGCTTGATCACAAATCGGCTTCCATATTGAGTTGGTTTCTTTCCTTCTTATTTCTACTAAATTTAAAAAAATATCCAAACTGTAAAATACTTTAAAATGCCTTCAAATACTCCAGGATGGATGAAATAAGAATGGTAAAATTTGGTAACTATTTGTCTATAGTTAGGTTCCCACAAAGCAGAGTCTGGGGCAAGGATTTGGGTGTACTGAGGTATATTTGGGGTGTTGTCCCAGGAAGCAGGAGTGAGGTAGTATGGATTTTTAGAGAAGGAGGAAAGGTCAATGCAAGGGTGCATTATGAGGTTCCTACATTGGGCAACAAGGGCTTGATTCTGGGCAGACTTCCTGAGAAGGATACAGAACATTTCTCAGAACTGTTCACCTGATGGATGAGAGGCTGTAGCTCTCATCCACTGGTTCCTCTCCCCCACTGGTTCGAGGTTATCCCCAAAGGCATTAATGCTCTCACACTTCTTGGCTGTGCTTTCATGTGGACTGGCTTTGGAGAATGCACTGGGGCAGATGCGGAAAGAGAGAAGCTTGATCTTGAGGTGGGATGCTGTCAGGGTGGTGTGAGCCTGAGCTTGCATAGAACTATCCATCATGGCTCTAGCTGAAATCAGAGGTGAACTGAGGGGCTGTGATGTAGGGCATCAGAGGCATTTGCTACACTATTGAATCTGAGTACTGGGTACATGGAGGTTCATTATTCTATCCATTCTACTTTTGTGCATGTTTGAAAAATTTTCATAATAAAAGTTAGAAATCCTAATTCAAAATCATAGGTCATTGGGGACTTCCTCAAATATTTATTGTCTTTATTATATAGTTTTGGGTATTTGGAGCAAACATGGGCCCAGAAGTTACAATCACAGTTCCCTGATGACACTTTGAAGCACTCCATCAGTTGCTAAAGCCCTTGAACGAATCCTACTCAAGGGCTGGAAGGTTGAATAGTTCAACTTGGGAGTAGATGAATGTGGATTCCTAATCACCTCTTTGATTGCGTTCAGTTCCAGAAAGTGTGGTGGCAAGTTCTACAGAAAGACTTGGATGTGATGTTTAAATATACTCAATAATGTGTAGTCTATTTCTTTCTGTGAGAAGTGAAGAAATCTCCATAGGTTGGGGCAGAATCAAATTCTTAGTGATGAAACTACACCTTAGTTTGGTCTTTTTAAGAAACCCTGATTATTTTATTTTTAACATTAAACATAGTAATATTTCACCACTGAAGTAATTACTTGCAGCCTCTTCAAGATTGTGAATATATGGCTATGTGAATATATGGCTATGAAACACCTCTTGGGCAAAGCGTTTAAAATCCGAGAAATGATCTTAGGGCATTGTCATCATCATAAAGTCTTTTTTTCTCACACCTTGTTTCAATAACTCATGGGAAAGTGGTTTCTCTCAACAGCTGGCATGCCTAGAGTGGAAAAAGTGGAGTTTGGTATTTGCTGCTCATTTCTTTGTACAGCATGCTGGGAAAACATACCCTTAGGGGCCACAATTTGATTGTATTCACAATTTTTGTGGTTTTCTTCAACACCAAATCACCATCAGAGGACATATTGCTGATTGCTAACTGTTATCAGTGACTCAAACAGTGAGTGGCTTGGCATTTGGATGCAACCTCTGTTATTTGCATAGCAACATATTTCTGGTCTGTGCTCGTGGCTGATGCTCCTCAGAATTGATCCCAGTGCCCCTTTCCAATCTACTTTGTAACCCACAAAAAACACTTGTTAACTAAATTCAAAACCTCCCCTCTTATGGAGAGAAACTGGGTCACTCTTGCATTGCTGGTGGAAATGTAAAATGGTACAGCCATTCTGGAAAAGAGTTGGACACTTTCTTATAAAACTAAACATGAAACTACTGTACAACCCAGGCACTCATGGGCATTTATCCCAGAGAAATTAAAACTTACGTTCATACAAAAATGTTCACAGTAGCTTTATTTGTGATAGCCCCAAACTGCAAATAGCCCAGATATCCTTCAGTAGGTGAATGGTTAAACAAATTGTGGTACATACATATTATGGACTACTCTCAGCACTAAAAAGGAACAAATTATTATTATTATTATTATTTTAAAGATTGGCACCTGAGCTAATGTCTGTTGCCAATTGTCTTTTTTTTCCTTCTTCTTCTTCTTCCCAAAGCCCCTCTGTAAGTAGTTGTATATTCTACTTGTGAGGCCTTCTAGTTGTGGCATGTGGGATGCTGCCTCAGCATGGCCTGATGAGTGGTGCCATGTCCGCACCCGGAATCTGAACCAGCGAAACCCTGGGCCACCAAAGCAGCACATGCGAACTTAACCACTCGGCCATGGGGCAGCCCCAGGAACAAATTACTGATACACACAACATCTTGGGTAGATGATTTTTATTTTTTAATCTTTATAATTCTATAAAGAATTATACTGAGTAACAAAAACAATGCCCAAAGACTACATACTGTATTATTCCAAACATATAACATCCTTGAAAGGACAAAATTATAGAAATGGAGAACAGATTAGTGGCTGCCAGGACTAAGGAGGGGGTGGAAGTGGGGGTAGCAGGTGTATCTATAAAAGGACAACATAAGGGATCCTCGTGGTGATGGAAAAGTTCTTCATCTTGACTGTATCAATGTCAATATCTTGGTTGTGATATTGTGCTGTAGTTTTGCAAGGCACTATCATCGGGGAAATTGGGTGAATGGCACATGGTTTCTCTCTGATTATTCCTTACAACTGCATGTAAATCTACAATTATCTCAAAACTACAAATTTAATTTAAAAAAACCACATTTCCTCTTATAGCATGAAATTTCGTGGTCAAAAATGCAAAAATAGGGGCCGGCCCTGTGGCCGAATGGTTAAGTTCGCGCACTCCGCTTTGGCGGCCCAGGGTTTCACCAGTTCGGATCCTGGGCACGGACATGGCACTGCTCATCAGGCCACGATGAGGCGGCGTCCCACATAGCACAACCAGAGGCATTCACAACTAGAATCTGCAACTATGTACTGGGGGGCTTTGGGGAGAATAAAAAAGAAACAAAACAAAACAAGATTGGCAAGAGTTGTTTGCTCATGTGGCAATCTTTGAAAAAAAAATGCAAAAACGTCATGGAGCCCTTCTCCCTTGTATACATACCACTCCTATGCCAAGAGTCTGCATATCACTGTTTTTCTCTGATACTAAAGTAAAATATTTGCTGGCGCCCACAAGTGTTAGTAATTGCCCTTCTACATTGTGTGCCATAGGTATTATGGATGTCCAATGATGTTTGTTACAGCAATTTTGCTAATAGCTCATTCTGCTTTCTATAAATCCTTTGTCGTTAATGTTATGCCTGGTTTTACAAGCTTCTTGGCAATAAAGTGACTTATACTTGTTTTGCCAAAAGGTCTAAAAACTTTGTAGGCTACCCCATAGCTTTAGTATCTTTTCTGCCTTAGTCACAGTATTCATCAATTTCATACAGCAAAGAGTTACTTCATGCCTGTTGTTGAAAAATTCAATTGGTTTACCACAGGGTTCACTGTGCTTTAATAATTATGTAAAAGGGTTGATGACTTCATGCTACAACTTGATATGTTTTATTACAAATAGCATGCAGGAGACTTGTGGCAAATGGATGGCAGGTCTAACAAAATCAAATTTTCAGATATTTATCTTCTTACTTCATATTTGCATTTTTGGCTGCTTGTGTGATGTTATCACATGCACAGATTTATTTGTCCCAGTGCATACAGATTCACATTCTGTATTTGTACTGGAGTCCTGCTCGCTATTTATGTTCATGGTGTTTACTGAGTTGTAGCATTTAATTTACTATTTTTATTACTACTTTAATATTCAGTGAACCACTTTTGAGTATTTAATTTCGTTGGGGGATATACTGGTATACAATAGTCATAACACAAAATGCAAATTTAACAAGCATAGGCAATAACATGCAAAAGGCACAAATGTATGTTAACAGAGATGAACTGTACCTTAATAAGTGAGTGTTGACAGAGGCAAATATAGTTATTGTTCATGCCCAACCTTTAAGAACATAAGGATTGTTAAGAATGTAAGGTGATTGCTGTGAAAAATCAGAATTAGCCTTACATCTCAAATAAGTGAAAAGTATGTGAAGAAATTATCTCATTGCTTTTTCCTCTGCAACTTGCCAGGTTTCTGGGGACAGTTGGTGGCCCTGGACCACCCAGAGTCCATGCACCACACATTGAGAAACAATGCCTAAGGGAAAGGTATATGTTACACATTAAACACATTTATTCATACATCAAGGTCTGATTCTATTTAAATTGGTTGAACTTGATTGAACTTAATCGTCAAGTTTCTACTCTGAGTAGGAAATTGTGACAAAACAAATGCTTTTATCTGGTAGGAAAGAAGGTATGGCATCTTCCATAATAATAGGATTGTAGCTGGGAAGAGGTGTCCAGCTGGGTACTACATATCCCAGCCTCCCTTGTGGTCAAATGGGGCCCCGTAAGCAATGGAATGTGAGCAGAAGTGATGTGTGCTCATTCTAGGCCCAGCCCTTTAAACTTTGCACATGTGCTCCTCTGTGGTTTCTTCCTCTTTCTGTGAGCAGAAACACGGATGCTCCTGGAACACAGCTTCCGTTGGGCAGCTGAGGCCGTTACCCTGGAGGAGGGTGGAGAAATGTGATGGGATGGAATGAACCCAAGTCCACGAATGGCTGCATACAGTCATGTGTTGCCTAATGGCATGGGTTATGTTCTGAGAAATGCGTCGTCAGGTGATTTTGTTGTTGTGCAAACATCCTAGAGTGTACTTACACAAACCTTGATGGTATAGCCTACTACACATCTAGGCTAGATAGTGCTAATCTTATGGGACCACTGTCATATATGTGGTCCATTCTTGACCAAAACATTGTTATGCAACTCGTGACTGTAGAGCCAAGTAGCCCACATATGCACCCTGGACTGTCATGTGGAGAGAAGCTTCATTGTTGTTTGACTCACTGTATTGTTGGGTCTTCATATTCTAGCAGCTTAGCCCTTTAACCCTAATAAAGAAGGGGAAACTCTGAAAGTCTGAAAGCCCTGGTTGGTAGGTTGCGGGGAAGAGTGGCTCTTGGGGGCACAGGGCAGATGGGAGGGAGTCAGGACTTGGCACAAGACTAACCACTATATATGGAAGGTGAGTGCCCACCTGATTTCTAATGCTGCTTCTGATGGTACTGCCAGGCAGGGGAGACAAGAAACAAGCAATAGGCTTGGTTGTAAGTCATGCAGAAGTGTAGTGTTCCTAAGGAAAAGTATAACTGACTCAGGGGAACTGGTGGCACTCAGAGTCACCCTGTACAGGATTAGAAAGAAATGAAACCGTGGCAGCCACATCAGGCCTAGGTCATCCCTGGGCCATGTGAAGCAAGATCCAAGAGAGTGGCAGTTCTAAGCTCCCTGAAGGGTAACTGGGAATCTTGATTTACTTCAGTCATGATTAGTATAAGAACTGCTGCAGAACTGAGTCCACAGGTTGTGGCTTCATTAGTGGCTTCAGGTATAATGATTTGGGGCTAGGAGAAATCAGAGCAAAATCTCATTTACCTTACAATTTGATCTACAGCTGATCTAGTGTCTCGGCTACTTCTAGGACACCTTTGTATAAACCAGAAAAAAATGCCCCTTTTTCTGGGCATATGGTCTGGCAAACACACAATGTGTTAAATTAGGAAAAGAAAACATGGCTTGGTGAGTGCAGTGCATTTTGTATTTCAGCCCCCATTTCCCTCCATGACTGGGCATCTTTGTGCAGTGAACAACATGTACAACTGTACATGGTGGCCTTGCAGACTGTCAGAAGTACAGGGAGAGTGAAGAGTGAATTGGAGAGTGAAGGAACAATCCAAATGTGACTCACTGACCAGGAAAGGCAAAAGGAAACTATTTTGGAGAAGGGTGATTTAAAAAGTTTTAAACTTGATATGCAAAGGGGCACCCCAAATATACAATGTATCTTCTTGTATCAATACCTTTGCTCATGCTGTTCCCCATCTGAAGCATCCTCTCTGGTTATCTAATTCTTACACATGCTTCAAGGCTCAGTTCTAGATTTACCTCTCCAAAAAACCTTCCATGACCTCTGTAGTTCACAGAGATCCCTTCCTCCCTCTTTCCACTGAAGTCTGACCATGCCACACTTCATTCTGCCCCAGATGTTTGCTGAATAAACAAATGGGTAATCCTTGCTCAAAAACGTGTCTGTTTGAGTGACAGAGGGTCTAAGAAATTTCTTCTCCAATCCCAAACAATGTGTGTTTCCATTTAGGGAACCTCCAACAAGGTCCCCGCAGCAGAGTATGGGGACTACTTGAGACCAATCAACTTGAATTTTTTTCCTTGTTCAGACACTATTTTAACAAATTCTTGTAGTGGAAAGAACACTAGGCTCATTGCTTGGTTCAAGTTTTGCTACTGACTAGCCACATGACTTTGAACAAATTGAATCACCTCTCTGGCCAGCCTTAGTTCCCTACCCTGTAAAATGAAGCAATAGCTCTAATGGTCTACCGTATTGTAAAGCAACGTGATAAACGATGTGGTAACTGAGCTGAGCTGTGAAGATGTATTAATACCTATGGTGCTACAGTAGCCCCTGTTATCTGTGGCTTTGCTTTCCACGGTTTCAGTTACCCACAGTCAACCATGCTCCGAAAATATGAAGTGGAAAATTCCAGAAGTGAACAATTCATACGTTTTAAATTGTGCACCAAACTGAATAGTGTGATGAAATCTTGCACTGTCCTGTTCTGTTGTGCCTGGGACATGAATCATCCCTTTGTCCAGTGTATCCACGTGGTACACTCCACCTGCCCGTTAGTCAGTCACTTAGTAGCCATCTCATTATCAGATCAACTGTCGCAGTATCACAGTGCTTGTGTTCAAGTCACCCTTATTTTACTTAATAATGGCCCCAAAGCGCAAGAGGAGTCATGCTGGCAGTTCAGATATGCCCAAGAGAAACCGTAAAGTGCTTCCTTTAAGTGAAAAGGTGAAAGTTCTTGACTTAATAAGGAAAGAAAAGAAATTGTACGCTGAGGTTCCTAAGATCCATGGTAACTATTATTACAGTATATTGTTATAATTGTTCTATTTTATTATTAGTTATTGTTGTTAATCTCTTACTGTGCCTAATTGGTAAACTTTATCATAGGCGTGTGTGTATAGGAAAAACATAGTATCTATAGGGTTCGGTAGCATCTGCGGTTTCAGGCCTCCACTGGGGGTCTTGGACTGCATCCCCCGCGGATAAGGGGAGATGTGCCTAACTTCTAGCTCAGCCTGAAGCAAAATGTCTTGGGTGGTAAAAGGTTCACAAGATGTTTTATGTGTCTGATGACCAAAAAGCAGCTGCAGGAAACTTGGGGAAAATCTAACTCTCCCTCTTGGCCCACGTAATTTTACTTTTTTTGTTGTTAATGGGCTGCCACCACCTCATCTTTCTCCTGCAGGAAGTTTATTTGTTCATTCATCCATTCCATTTAGGGTTGATTTATCAACGTTTAGATTTATCAAATAAAAGTACAAGATTCCTTCATATTTGTTCAGTCCTTCACAGGTTATGAAGAGGCAGGGCAGTGTAATGGAATGCACTAAGGCAGGAATGGCTTTGCTATCTAAAGTGTGTCCTCCAACTGGCCCCTTCAGGATTACTGGGACCTTGTTAGAAATGCAAACTCTGGGTCCCACCCCAAACCTATTGAATCATAATTTGCATTTTAACAAGGTCCATGGTGATAAATTACACGTTAAAGCTTGAGAAGCGCTGGGCTAGCTGTTAATCTCCTCCCCCATCTGCTCAACAGCTGTCCCTAAAGTCTGGAGTAGGGAAAAGGAAGAGGAGGGTTGCCTAAAGTACCAACTCTTCAGTCGGCCCCTGCATCATGGGGACTGTAGCACATTCAGTGGTTTGGTAGGGCAGTGCCTAGTAAATGGCAGGTGATGTTGAGTTTTCTGTCTGGGTCATGTGCTAAAGTGAAGTCAGAAACCACATCCACAGTGTGATGAGAGCTCTATGTCTAGGCAGGGCTGGACCTGGGTCAAGCTGTAATCCCTGCCTGGCTGTGCTATCTATGCCTGTGAGCTCCCCCTTTTGGCTCCATTTTCTCACCTACAAGGCCCTCTCCCCTTTCCTTTCAGGTGCTGGGTGCACTCTCCAACCAATGTGAACATCCTAGGAAGGCATGTACTCTAGTGTAAAATTAAGCACTTGTTTTTCCTCCCCTGAGCTCTTCTTTGTGAACCCCTTTAAGGGATTTCAGTCCTGAGCTGGCTATTGGAGTAGGGTATTTTGGGAGGGGTGGGTCATCCACTACTCCTTAGAATAAGGACAGCTCTCCTTCCAGGCTCTCAGTCCCAACCCTACCCATATTCCAAAATCTCTCCACTTGACCAGCTCTCACACAGTTGCTTTTCCTGCCTTCACAAGTCTCTTCCTCCTCCCTCCCTGCTCCATCCCTCCCAGTTTGGGCTTTGCTGGGCAATGGTTGAGGTGAGACTTGAGGGTGGCTAGGCCCCAGAGACCAGTCAGAGACACTAAAGCAACTTGGAGATGCCCAGGAAAGCAGAATAGGAAAAGAAGCAGGCAGTAGTGTGGTACCTGTGGGTCTGATAAAGGGACTGGGGACAGGGCTTCAGAGGCAAGAAAGTTTCCAGAAGAATTAGGAAGTCAGCCTCAGACCTGGGAATCTGACATACAGACCAGAGATCCAGGGAACAAGGAGAGTTGTGACTGGGCACGAGTATTGGCAAGAAACCAGGGACTGGACAGAATTTGTGAGATCACAGAAGGACCAGAAACTGGAATGGATTTGGACCTAATAGTGGGATTGGTGGCTCCAGGAGCAAATACTTGAGTCTTGTGCTGAAGTCCTACCATTTGTTTTACTCATTCGAGTCAGAGACCTGGGCATTATAGAGTGGGGTTAAGAATGTGGGCCCTGGAGCCAGATGGCTGGGGGTTAATTCCTGGCTTCACTGTTTACGGGGGGTGTGACTTTGGATAAGGCGCTTAATCTCTCTGTGCCTCAGTTGCCTCATCTGAGGGATGCTTTGAGAATTAGCCAAGACAATACATGCCAAACACTTAGCACAGCCCTGGCGCGCAGTACATCCTGGATAAATGCTGTGCGTTATTATGACTAACCCTCAGACTCCGTGCTTCCATCTTGCTGCTTCTCAAACTCACCTTTGGTTGTTGGTACATGTTCACTCTGCTTGGAACACCCTTTTCCATTAATTCCTTTTCATCCTTCAGGGCTCAGTTCAGACATCATTTTTGTTTCTCCCAATCTCACACTCACAGTACTTCTGACATCAGATGTGTGGGTTTTCCACACCAAGCACATCAGCTGGGTGTCCTATGAGTCAATTCAATTCTAACACTAACTGGAGTTATTGCTGACCCCACAGGTTAAGGGCTCAGTCCCACAAGACTGCCCCCAGTTCCTGGCACAGAGCTCCTAAAACCCCTATAATTTCCTAAGTGATAAGAGCACTAGGAGTATTTTTGGTTCTAATATTTTGTCTCTAACTCTCGTCCCTGGCACAGGGCTCCTAAAACCCTCGTAATTACCTGGGTGATAGGAGTGTCTTTTGTTCGAACGACGTGTGAGTTTTGGTGGGCTCCTGGATAGTTTCCAGATGGGGACTAGTCACCAGAAAAACCAAGCCGTGATTAGAAGCTTGGACTTTCAGCCCCAGGCCCCATCCTCTGGGAAGGGCGAGGGGCTGGAGATTAAGTTAATGATCAGTCATGCTTGTGTGAGGAAGCCTCCATGAAAATCCCAAAAGTGCATGGTTCGAAATGCTTCCTGGTTGATGAACACATCTGCATGCCAGGAGGGTGGCACACTCCAACTCCACGGGGACAGAAGCTTCTATGCTCAGGACTCTCTCAGACCTTGCCCTATGTATGTCTTCATCTGTATCCTTTATCATATCCTTTATTATATAATAAACCATAAATGTGTTTCCCTGAATTCTTTGAGCTATTCCAGCAAATGATTAAACTTAAAGAGGGGGTTGTGGGAACTCCAGTTTACAGCCAGTCAATAAGAAGCACACGTGACAACCTGGACTTTTGACTGGCATCCGAGGTGGGGGGCTTTTCCCTGGTGTTCTTTGTAGTTGGACTGGGGGGGCTTATTGCGAAGTGACCTACCCTAGCCTGTTCATAGCTCAAAAGGGCAACTGGGCCCACTTGAGACTATAAAATTTATACTATTATTTCCTTAATGTTTTTGAATCGACTTGCTTTTTTTATATTTAAACACATTTTCATTAAAAGGAAAGTTTATGTCACTTATCATAAATTGAAATCCAGTATCAAGTGCCCTAAATAAAACTGTAATAATAACTCTGTAACTGTTAATTATAAATGATCATCTAGGTATGACTAACAATCATCTCACAGCTCACTGGTGGTTTGCCTAACTCTCTTTGAGTAACGCTACGTTGTTTTAAGCAATTTCTCCATCCTCGGGATTATAACAGGCCTTGAAGAGCAACTAATAAACCTCCCTCCCGCATCCAATTCTGCAATAGCCTGCACAATCTTTCTGTTGATATCCTCCTGCCTCAGCTTGAACTTCTCTCATGAGGAGATGGAAAACCTTTTGCTTCTGACCAGAAACTGCCATCACACATTCTTCTTTGCTCTTTGATGTTGACATAAGTATATAGCCTTTGAGGAACTTTTACTGCTAGTGGAAACCAGATGTAGGGTTGCCTGGGTGTCCCCACCTTTGCACTCTGTCTCTCTCTTCTCTTTTGACTTAGTCCTTGTAGGAAGAAGGACAAAGGAGTGCCTGGGTGATGCTGGTGTGTTGAAGAGTATACACAGGATTGAAATTTGATTTATGTGTTTCCCTCTGAGGGAAACACAGACCAGGCACAGTGAACCAGACCTAGTAAGAAATCCTTGGTTTTGGGAGGGGAGGGAATATTCTGAATGCAGATGTGTGTGTGTCTCTTGGGCCAGCTGACTTTCAAACCATTTCTGAATCTTTTGAGAAAAAGAGGATGGAAGAGAAGGGAGAAGTCTCTAAAAAAGGGCATCAGCACATAAGCAAGCCTGCTTGGCTGTTCCTCTAACAAAGGGCATCACAAAGGGGAGAGAGGCCTTCTCCCCCATATATAACAATCCATAGCATGGCTTTGGCTTCTCAAGGAGCCCAGTGCCTCTGATAGCAGCAGATAGCAGTGCCCAGCAGACACAGAGTTACTTAGCACAGGTGCCAAGGAATAAACAGGAGGGCAGCAGCCGCAGCCATTGGCAGGAAGCCGATGTCCCCTGTGTACTCCAATATGATTCAGGGGTCTCTTGTTAGAGGCTAAGATCTGCATGAGAGATAGAGGCATGAGCTGGTAAAATTTGGAAGATGACTGGTAGTGTGACTTTTTCTACAGTCACAGGCTGGCAAGTCCTGGGGAAGCTCAGGTAACAGACAGTTCAGAGGAAAACTTTGTGCCGAGGCAGACTAACCCAGTTCCAGATATCATAGGACAAGGGGTACATGCCCTTATAATGATGGTCTCTTTCAAAATTCTCGGAAAGGCCTTTAAAATATAATACTTGGAAGCAAAGCCTGCAACAAAGACATGAGATGTCCTGCCCCATCATTATTGTGAATTAGCCACTTGATCACCAACCATCAATTGAACATGCACTGTGGCAGCAAATGGGTCTGAGTAATTGGAGGCCAGCTATTTGTTTGCTAGGGAGACAGAGCTATTAGGGTGATGTCTGGGTGAGTTATTGAAGGGGAGGGATGCATTCATGGCACAAAATGGGTCCTTGAAATAGTTTCTTCTATGATGGCCCAGAAAAAAAATATAGGACTCCAGCCCCTTGCATGGTGATGATCACCATTTGCTAATGTCTGCTGCATCTAGACTGGAGTGGGGTCTGTCAGTGAGCTTCCTGTTGACACAGGTGCTGGGGAGAGGTTGGAGAAGAGGAAATACGCTGGAAACACTGCTGTCAGGATCAGCACTGGGGTGGGGGGTGTCTGGTGGGGGAAGCAGCTGCATCGGGGTGGTAGAAGTGGGAGGGGAAGGAGTGGAGGCTTGCTGGGTTTTGTGCACCCTGCACTGACAATGCTCCCTAGTCCAGCCCCGCCCTGTGGGCCCTGGGTAGGGTGGGCCCTGGGCAGCAACTGGGGGCAGGGGAGAGAGGAAGGGAACTCTTGGGGCTACAGCCATTTGCCTGAGGCTGGGTTTTCAGTGGATGTCTTCATGTGTAAGGGACCAATGGACCAAGACCATGGACTGGTGTACTTCCAAGTTCTTTTTTGTTTGTACTATTTCAAATTCCTGGTTCCCAGGTATTGATCACCAAAAAAAATCCAGTGGCAAGGATCTGCTTATATCGTATCTTAGGAAAGGAAGCTTCTGCTAAACTCCACCCTCATAGGAGCTGCGAGGAGCCTCTTGTCCCCTCCTGCAGCTCTCTCTTCCCTCAGTTCTTACAAAGCACACCAGAAAGCCACTTTCTTTCCTTGTTTCCATGGGAGGAGGAATAATAAGGAAAGTCCGTATGTGTTGAAGACTTTTCATGAGCTGGGCATTCACAACAATCCTGAGAGGTAGGTATTAATATTGGCCCCATTTTACAGATGAGGATGCTGAGGCTCACTTATCCCTGCTTATTTCCTTCATAACACTGATCACCATCTCTAATCATCTTGTTTATGTGTCCCCTTGTCTGTCTGCCTGCATAGAGTACATACTCTACGAGAGAGGACTTCTGTTTGTTGTGTTCCCTGCCCTCTGTCCAGTTCCTGAAAATGTGTGCCACATCACAGCTTCTCAAGAGGTTGTATCTTCTGTCAGGTCTGGTATTTGGTTTTATCCTACTTACAAGCTCATAACCTAGTCTGTTACTGTTTTGTGGGTGCTGGAAGAAAACACAAGACTCTAGGATCAGAGACAACAGACTGTATTACTCACAACACAGCAAGTAGCATGAGTGTCAGCATGTTTGCATCAGCTCCTGTTTTCCCCAAGTCCCACAGGGGCAACACAGAGGGACCTTGATACGTAGTCAGTTTACATCACAGCTGAAGGACACTGAGCTTGGGGAACCCCACATTTTGTAGCAAGCAGTAAGCATGGCTACTCTTTGTATAACAAACAACCCTGAGAAGTATCCCAGATAAAAAGTGATCAGGGCCGTGCATTTTTGGCACAGCCAGCAAGAAATATAGGAGCACAAGAGACTCATCGAGGAGCCCCAAATCCTCCCCTCTTGGCGCTTGTGAGCCACTTGTGGGCACTTGGCAGAGCTACCTTGTACTAGACTCTCTTTAATGCATAGGCCTTGTCTCCATATCTGGTCTAGACTGGGAACCCGTTGGGGACAACACCCCTGTGTAATTACTCTTTGTGGGCCTCATAACTGACCGAGTGCACTGCACACAGCAGCCCCTCAGTAAACAGCAGAGAATGGCAATAACAGCAGTTTTGGAGTCACAGTTTGCATGTCAGTTCTGATTCTACTCATTTTGTGACTTGGGCAATTTGCTCCACTCCTCTGAACCTGTTTCCTTGTCTGTAAAATGGGCAGAATACACAGTACTTACTTCACGTGGTTCTTGTAATTTAAATAAATTAATCCAAATGTGGCAAAGAGTGCCTGACATGTAATAAATATTCAAAAAATGTTAGCTATTTATTGTTGCTATTATTATTACTGAGCCCCTATGTGCCAGGTGCTTTAATATTCAGTTTTTGATATAATCCTTATCATACTCAAGAATAATAGATGTTATCCTTTTTTTATACACAAGGACACAGGCTCAGAAAGATTAAAGTAACTTTTACGCAAAGTGTCAGAGTGGAGTTTTGAGTCCTCTGTGATATTTCTGCTACCTGAATTGAATGGTTTCATGTTTTTTGAAGGACTGGAATGGCAAGCTTCCCCACTTACACCATTTCTTTAACAAAATGCTTTATTGAGACCCTCACAGTCACTAAGCCACCAAGGATCTTACTTCAACTTTCCCCAGAAGCCTGGTCTGGGGGGACTGGGGTGAGGAGAAGCTGAAGGGAACAGCAGGGTAGTGACGGGCTTTCTGGGGAGCTGAGGGTAAGAACAGCGTGCTGAGGGAGGGCCAAAGCGGAATTAAATCCAAATGCAGGTGATTTCACTGAGGCTAGGAAAATAGCAGACTTCTGGCTTGAGAAGGGAAATCCCGCCCACCAGAGGCAGTGGGCCCAGCTCCTTCTAGCAGCTGGGAAGGCTTCTGCACTCAGACAGCAGGCAGTTCTCCGGGATCCAAAGTTTGCTTCCTTTTTTCCTGGGACTTGTGCAGGGAGGGCTGCAGAGCAAGAAGCCATCGGAGACGAAATAACCCAATTCAATGCCAAACATGCTCTCTTCTTGAAGGTGTTCAGGATGACTTGATCTGCAACAGAGCTGCTTGTCACCCCTCCCTAATTTGGGGGCCTCCTGTTGGGGCACAGCTCATCCCCTTCTCTTGGGATATGAGCCAGCTGGGATAGATGCTTCACTCAAAGACATGTGTGCACTTTGTCCCAGATCTGAGCTCACTCTGAAGGGCCTTTGAACTCATCAAGCAACTCCGAGAAGTGGAATAGGATCAAAGAGCTCAAGAGAATCATGGTTTAAGCTTCTTTTAAATTCTAGTCTGGATGTGCTGTGAAGAGGGAAGAAGCAGCTTCCTTGCTCAAGGGCATCACACAAAGAGCAGAGCTGTTGAGTCCTCACAGAGGACCACTGGCACCATAAGTACCTGGGCAGGGGAACACGGGGGCTTATAACCTGCAGATTATTGGGCCCCCTCTCAGATCCTCCAAATCAGAATCTCCTGGGCTGGGGGCAACTGGGTTAAGGCATGGGCTTTAGAGAGTTCTGGTCTTGCCTTTGCTACTTATCAACTGTGTGATCTTGGGCAAGCTATTTAACCTCTTGGAGCCTTAGTTTCTTCCTCATAGAATGCAATAATAATAGTACCTCCCTCACAGCGCTATTGGGAGGATTAAATGAGATAATAGTGCCTAGTTAAAAATGGCAGTTATTATTAAACTTCTTGTCCTCCCACCATGCATTTTTTTCTGCTTTCCCTTTTCAGTGGGAAATGCGAACTTATTTTTCTCCATTTGATGCATCCCTGTTTCCTCTCATCAGCAGGTGTTTGGCACCTCTAAGCACTTGTTAAAAACTTGGGCAGGGGCCGGCCCGGTGGCCCAGCGGTTAAGTTCGCACGTTCCGCGTCTCGGCGGCCTGGGGTTCGCCGGTTTGGATCCCGGGTGTGGACATGGCACCGCTTGGCGCACCATGCTGTGATAGGCATCCCACGTATAAAGTAGAGGAAGATGGGCAAGATGTTAGCTCAGGGCCAGGCTTCCTCAGCAAAAAAGAGGAGGACTGGCAGTAGTTAGCTCAGGGCTAATCTTTCTCAAAAAAAAAAAAAAAAAAAAACTTGGGCAAAGCAGAGGCTCCATATAGTGGCTACAGATGCTTACCACATGGCGCTCCTCTCTGAGAAGTGCCTACCTGGGCACTGCCCCTTTCAGACTGCCTTCTCTTCCCTCCATCCTCCCTCCCCCTAAATTAAAACTTATGCGTCCAGTGCTCCATCTCTGTATGGCCCTCCTCTTTCTCAGGGCTGTGGCACCATGAGTTAGTCATGTAGCTGTATAATAATGCAGCCTGAGTTATTAATCTCTTGTGAGTTGGGTGAATGGGAATTAAACCCTCAAGAAGATCCCTCCTGAGTGGGCTGACAAAATAGTTTGTTAACCTCTAAAACTGAAAGCCGGCTCCTGCACCCAAGCTGACCCCAACCATGGAGACACAGGTCCTCATAGGCTCGGCCTCTCTGTCTGATCTCCTAACCATAGCACACTTAGTAATGCCCCACAGCTCTGCCTTCAACATACTCCACTGGCTGTCCCTTTCACTTTTTTCCCCTTGATGATCATTTGAACCTGATTTCATCCAGATTCTTCTCTAATACATGTTTATTGAGTTAAGAGGGGTGCAATTGGTTTCCTCCGCAGAGGGGTTGTTACAGAGATTGCTGCTATTCATAAGATTGAAGACCTATTTGACTTTCTTTTTTTAAAGATTGACACCTGAGCTAACATCTGTTGCCAATCTTCTTTTTTTCCTCCTTCCCCCCCAAAGCCCCCCAGTACATAGTTGTATATTCTAGTTGTAGGGACCTATTTGACTTTTGACTCAGCAGTTCATGCTGACTGCACATTAGAATCACCTGGTTAGCATTAAAAAAACAATTCCTGAGCCCTACTCTCAGATATTCAGATTTAATTGGTACTAGTAAGTTTGAACAGTACCCTACCCAGGTGATTCTAATGTACAGTCAGGGCTGGGAACCACTGTTTTAAACTAAGTGGATTTCCTCATTCCACAAAATCAAGTGTTTATCATGTGCCAGGCACTGTTGTAGGCCCTGGGAAGACAGCCATGAAGACAGCCAAGCGACAAAAATCCCTGCCATCATGGGGATTATATTTTAACGGGGAAGATAGACAATCAATAAGATATATATTATGTAAAATGATGATAAATACAATGGAGAAAAATAAAGTAAGGAAGGGAGGAGAGGGGACGCCAGGGGTGGCATGTTATGCAGTTTGGATTAGGGTGGTTATCTCAGTCCCTTCAGGCTGCTATAACAAATTACCATAGACTGGGCGGCTTAACAACAAACATTTATTTCTCAAAGTTCTGGAGGCTGGGAAGTCCAAGATCAAGGCACTGGTATATTTGATGTCAAGTGAAGGCCTGCTTCCTGGTTCATAGATCGCTGTCTTCTTGCTGTGTTCCCACATGGTGAAAGGAATGAGGGACCTCTCTGGGGTCTCATTTATTAGTGCACTAATTCCATTCATGAGGGCTCCACCCTCATGACCTAATAACCTCTCAAAGGCCCCACCTCCAAGAGCGAGCCCTGTGGCTGAGTGGTTAAAGTTCTGTGTGCTCTGCTTCGGTGGCCCAGGTTCATGGGTTCGGATCCCAGGCGTGGACCTACTCTGCTCATCAGCCATGCTCTGGAGCTGTCCCACATACAAAGTAGAGGAAGACTGGCACAAATGTTAGCTCAGGGCTAATCTTCCTCACACACACACACACACACACACACACACACAAAAAGGCCCCACCTCCAAATACCATCACATTGGGGGTTAGGATTTCAACAGATGAATTTTAGGGGTACACAAACATTTAGCACTTAACAGTAGTCAAGGAAAACTTCACAGAGAAAAAGATAATTAAGGAAACCTGAAAGAGGTTACTGGAGTGAGCCATGCAAATGTCTGGAGGAAGAATATTCCTTCTTTTTTTGTATCCTTTGTGACTTTATTCTATGCATATATATAAATATACATAACATACTTGCAAAATGATATCATACAACATATACTGTTTTATAGCACACATTTTTTGTTTATAAAAATATAAAATAAAGAGAACATTACTTCAAGTGGTTTGCAGAAAACGACATTAAAATAATTTTAAATGCACAGCAACAATTTAACAGATCCAAAAGCAATATAGAGATGCTGTTGAAGTCCAGTTACTTTTCTGGAAAAGTTTAATTCAGTTATCCCAATTACTAAATTAATTGAGTTATTATATAAATAGTTGGATTATTGAAATACCTGGAGGAAGAGTATTCTTGGCAGAGGGAATAGCCAGTGTGAAGACCTCAAGTCAGGAGTGTGCTTGGTGTGTCCTAGGAAAAACAAAGAGCCTAGTGTGGCTGGAGGGAAGTGAAAGGAAGAATGGTGGATAGAAGGCTCAGGGTGTTAGGGGTAGGGGTAGGCAAATTGCTTAGGGCTTTGTGGGCCATTGTAAGGACTAGGACTTTTAATTTGAATGAGATGAAAAGGAACTGGATGGTTTTGAGCAGAGGAGTGGCCTGTTCTGACTCATAAAGGGTCACTCTGGCTGCTGCGGGGAGGACAGGACGAGGGGCAAGGATGGAAGGAGGGAGGCGATGTTGGGGGTTGGAGGAGTATTCGGATTCGTCTGGGTGTTCTTGTTCACTCTTATCCTCTCCCTTTGTGGAGATGGGGAGGAGGTTCATGACCCTGGACTTTATGCCGCAAGAATAAAGGGAGAAATAAATCAGATATGAAAATGTGCCTAACATTTGCAGATGTGGCTTCTCTGGATTAAGAGCCAAACAAACACACCACAGCAATTTGAATCTCTTCCTCTTTTGTCTCTTATTCCACCTCAGATCCCCCTCCTGACCTTGAGAATTCTTAGACACGCCCCCCCCCCCCATAGTGACCTAGGTCTCTTGTCCTGCTTAACCTCTTGGTTTTGACAGTGAAAGAGAGAAAGACTTCTGCATTGATGTGAGCTGAGATCTTATTATAGCGGCCACCTGTGAAACAGCAACGGGAGGTAGAGACGGTTAATGTGTAAAATGTTCGTTGTCCTGGAAAAAATCAATACCATAAATGTGGACTTAATGGGACCCCTTGGGGAATGGGAGTCTGGACAATGTAGCATTCTCTTTAATTGAAAGGTAACCCACTCCTCGCCCCTGCTTTTTATCTCCTTTGCATTAGCTGTTGTTTCTGAGTATAAAAATAATGGTTTTTACTGTGGGCTTATAATGTGCCAGACACTGTGCTAGGTGTTTTACAGACATTGTCTTATTTAATTCCTGTAACAGCTGATGATGTCGATGTTATTATCCCCATTTTAAAGTTGAGGAAACTGAGGCTCAGAGAAATTAAATAACTCACTCAACGTGGCACAGCTAGTAAATGGCTGAGTCAGTCTATCTGAGCCTGAGGATCAGCCTCAGTGATCAGCGTTGCCCATCATGGACTCCATTGTGAGTGATTCCTGGGCTTCGGATGGGGCTTCAGCGTTTACCATGCTGGCTCAGGGTCAGCAGTGCAGGCAGAAAGGGAGGTCAGGAGCCTGGGCTTTGCGATGAAAGCCCTGGGAAGGAGGTCCATTTTTGATTATTATTTTTTTTTAAAGTAAAAGCCCCAACATCAGCTTGTTTTCTTGTTATTAGTCTCTTCTAGTGGACTGCAGAATAACAGTGTTATAATGTTACTATAAGTGTTAAAGCTCCTTAATTTGGTATACCTAGTTTTTATTTTTGGCAGTGGGTATAAGGAAACCAACTTGAATATGGCCATAAATCTGAAATCCAAGCTGTTTTAAGTAAATACAGTTTCCTTCCTTTCAGTTAAATTTACTAACATGAGCTAATACTAACAAGATGTCAAAGTAAGACCTATTTTAATAAATAGATAAAAATTATTCATTGTTCTATGCAAATGGTTTTCCCATAGTTTGAAAATGTTTACTTTTTTCAAAAGGAATAAAAGTGCTCCTTGCCATTTAGTTTGTCTCCTCATTTGCTTAACAAAGCCAGTTTTCACAGATCAATGCACAACACCTTGATCTCAGCTCCGATGTGAATTACTGCAAAATTTGAATGAGAAGTTCTGTGCCAGGTAGCTTTTGTCTGCTTCTTCAGCTCCTCTGCCCTGCACTCGGCCTTGGGAGGCTGACCTGTAGGGATGATATCAAAGGCTTGCCCATCTGTAGTCAGGCCCAGATGGTAAAGGCATCTCCAACTCCTTTTACTAGGTCTCCACACCCTGCCTGCACTTTTATAAATAGTCCATTTATGAACCCTCCCTCTCCAAAAATACTCATTTTGATTGTGCTCTCTATATTCTGTTGGGACCCTGACTATACAGGTTTTGTGTGATGTCTATATCTTTATTCCAGCTACAGGTCTAAGACGTCAATTTCAGGGTGATATGACCACACTACTAATTTGAATGTGCAAAGCTCCGTACAAGCCCAACGGTTGACTAGGTAGTGTCAGGGAACACAGAAACAAAGGAACAGTCACAGACCTGGCCATCAAATTCCTGTGATGTGGGTTTCAGGAATCTGGGTACAGGAAGATCATGACTGGGCAAAAGCCAGGAGCAGATCAAGGGGTAATGGTGACCTGTCTGGCTTCTTTGCTTCCCTATCAAGATCCTTCTGGCTCGGCTTTGGGTCTCAGGCATGAGGTTAAGGCAGGAGACCCCTATGGACTGGATTCAGCACCCACAGTTGATCCAAAGAATAGGGTAGAAACACTCAGATCAAGTAAGAGACTTAGGAAAGGAGTCTGGGTCAAGAATCAAGCAGACAGTGTGACCTGGGAGAACACTGGATTGTAAGCTCTCTGAGGGAAGTTGTTGTGACTACCTTGCTCACTGCTGTACACTCTTTAGCACCTAGCCAATAGACTGAAAAATAGTAGGTATTCCATAAATATTTGAGTGAATGAATGAATACAAGAAGATGAAAGAATGTACTTAATGCACAAAGAAGTTAGGGCGCTACCTTAGGGAGAATCCTCATCCAGGTATCAGGGTCAGTGTTTGGGAATGAGAGTGGCACTTTGACTTCTCTGGCTAGAAAAGCCCCACCTGTGCACTGCACATGGTCCTTTGGGCAAGTTCGACTACCAGAGTCAGGAACCAGAACCCACTGTCAGTTTGCCCATTGCTAGTTTTAGAGAAGATTTTGAGCAAATGGGGAGCTGATCTGATGAAGGTCTTCTTGGAGCTTAAGTAGCTATTTGAAAATGCAGGAAAATTTTTTTCTGCTGAAAACAAAATATGCCAATATTGTCCCTCTCTCTCTCTCTCTCTCTCTCTCTCTCTCTCTCTCTCTCTCTCTCGGAACATTGGCCCTGAGTTAACATCTGTGCCAATCTTTCTCTACTTTGTATATGTGACACCACCACAGCTTGGCTTGATGAGTGGTGTGTAGGTCTGTGCCTGGGATCTGAAGCTGTGAACCCCAGGCCGCTGAAATGGAGTGCCTGAACTTAACCAGTATGCCACTGGGCCAGCCCCGCATATTGTCTCTTACAAGGGGAGTGTCATTTTTGGGCGTTCTTGTCTAAAAATACAAGGTCACATACAAAATCTAGTGGCAAATCAGTGCATTATAGTTCTGTTGACACTTCCCCTGTCAGGGCTAATTGTTTTACTTAAGAGTACAGTGTGCAAGTGAAATGTTTTGGAATTTTAAAAGTATATATGTGATTAGAGGAACTTTACCATTTCTCCTTAGGCCTCTTCAGGACTTCTACCTGGCAATGACTGGCAGGGAGGGAGGCACTTAAATTTATACTCTGTGCTTTAAGAAGGCAAGTTAAGTACTGGAAGCCTGGATGTTTCAAATATATCAGATAGTTCATCTGGGGAGCCTTTTCAAATTCACAGATACCTACCTCCCCATCCTCATGTTGATCAGAATCACTTGGGAATCACCAATTTAAACATTTTATCAGTTTGGACTAGTCTTCTCCCTTCCCGCTATCTGAAATGGGAGGTTAGCCTGAATTCCAAGAAGCATGAACAATGGTTTGGGAGAGAGTGGGTCAATGAAGTTTTAGACTCAACCAATGGTAACGGATTATGGCCATCCAAAGTGAATGTCTTCCTTTCCACTCAACCCCTGAGCTTTTAACATTTCAGATCAGCCTTGGTGGCTAGAAATGTTGAGAAAGAGCACTTTCACAGTCCTGCTGAGCACCAGCTGCCAAAAAAAAAAAAAAAAAAATGAGGTCATGTCTTTCTTTTACACAATTTTAATGTAATCCTCACTAGCATTAGCGAAAATTGCCTTTTGGTGGCTGGAGGGAAGCAGAGAGCACTTGACTGTCTTAACATCCTCATCTCTGACAGCCTCTGTTAAAATGGAAAATTGTCGCAGTGAGAGGATCAGCTTCAGAGACTCTGACAGAGGGCAGCAGGTTCAAATCAACCTTGATTAATCCATCTTTGAAAATTGGTTGTGTAAAATGGTCAAGGTCATAAGGAGACACTTCAGCCCCTGGATCCTGTTCACAGAGTGATTGTTCTGTCTCGTTCCTGTAGAACACTAAATGTGCCATAATTATGATGGGGGAAGGGATTCAGAAAAGAAAAAGGAAAGTATGGAAGGGAGGGAGGGAGCAGAGTTTAGAGAGCAGGGATGAAAGTAAAAGAGGGAGGAGATGGAGAAAAGTGAGAAGTGAGAAAAGAAATGGGAGGTGGCGGAAAGGGGGTTTATAATTCAGCCCCAGCAGGCTATTGCTAGAGCCACAAAGGCAGGCTAGGAGCAAGCGCTGGGGAGCTGAGGAATAAAACCTAGATTATGAAGAAGGGAAAAATGGAGTAAAATCCACCTTCTTGTGGGTGGGGAGGGCCAACAATCCAATTACCAGGTCCAAGCAGGAAGGGGGCAAGTTTAGTCTCACGGAGGCTATGGGGCTCTATACTTATGGAAAGTATGGCAGGAGTGCATTTCTGGCGGTACAAGGCAGAGACGGTGACAATGTCCATTTCTATAGCTGTCTACCTATGAGTTCAGTCAGAACCAGGGTTTGGTCTAGCCCCAAGATTAGCATTGTGTGGGTTGGGGCCTAAGGGTGACAGAAGCTGCCAGTGCCCACAGGACTAGGTAGACATGGAGGGGCCAGTGGTATAGCTATTTGTGCTGTTTAGGAAGACTTCCTGCCAAAGAGGGCTGCAAAGAGGCTGTGCTCTGGCACTGGGTAAACTGAGTGATTCCCAATATGGGCCGCAGTGTGGACTGGGCCTAAACAGTGCTGGCTCCTGTTTCCCCCTAGTCTGCTGTGAGAGAGAGAGAGAGATGTAGCCTGCACACCTCGCCTGAATATCAGGCTGCGTGTCTGGGCCTAGGGCAGGATAAGGATTACATTGGGAGGAGAGTGAGCCTAAGAGAATAAACAAGATGGTGGTGGTGGGGGAGGCATGGAGAAGAAAGACTGGAAGAAGGAAAAAAAATCAAGGTATAGGAGAAAGTTGTAGAATCATAGATTTAGGAAATTGGAGAAAAGGAAAGATCCTTATGGCAAGAGAAGAAACCAGCAGAGTCCCTCCTTCCTTACCTCTCCAACTTTGAACCTATTATCAATTTCTGAAAAACAGCCTTGTTCTCTGTTGATGATTTATGGGCAGAATGGTTTTATGGTTTCTCTGCTAATTTGATCCTGAGTAATTTCTTTTGCCTCAGTGGTAGCATACTGCATATTCTAGTTCTAATTGTTCTAAAAACCATAACTGTTGCTCAGATACCATCCCATGTGCTGTATCTAGGATTTTTCTGGATCATGGTGGTAGTGGCGATGGTACTAGAGTGCTGAAGACGTCAGGTGAATAGTTTCTGGACCCTCATCCTTTCACATACGTTAATCAGTTTCCACATGATCAAAGGAAGTAGGCTGCCCAGCCAGCCTGACCCTGACTGTGTATGTGGGGCCTCAGCTCCTCCACTAATCAGGATCCTTTTTAAAGATTTGGCTACTCAGTTACCCTGTTCTCCGAGGTGGTGAGGTGTGGCTGGCCTCCCTTGCCAGATGTGCTAGCTGCTGCTTGCAGAGCCCCAGGGAGCCAGTTTTCAGTGGCTCTTTATTTGCCGTTTCTGAAAGGACTGGATGTGTCTGTCTTCTGTGCTTTATGTGTTGCTTCTGGCCGACTATTTGCAGCAGGCTGACAGAGCCAAACACCACAAATACTTGTCTGAGGTAGTTGTTATCCAGAATCTCTGATGTCAAGGGAAACAAAATTAATGCTAAAAGCAGGAAGAGGCTCTCGTTGGCCTTTGGAATGCACGTGGCTGTACTTGATTCATTCCACATGTTTGGTAACCATCCCGAGTTTACTGGAACACTTAATAACACTTTCCTAGCAGAAGGAAGAGGTTACTACCCTTTCCATTGGTAGTCAGCAAGCATGTTTCTGGAACTATCTGGTATACTGGATCGAGGGTCAGAGCACTGGTGCTCTCAGGTATCAACTTGGTGAACTCGGACCCCTGGATCTCCATGTTCTCATCTGTACAATGAGAATGTTGGGCTACTGCAGTGATTCTCAACCTTTCATATGCATTGGAATCACCTGGAGGGTTTGTTAGATCTCAGATTGTTGGGTCCATCCCTCGGAATTTCTGATTCATAAGGTGGAGCCTGAGAATTTGCATTTCCATAAACTCCCAGGTGATGTGGCTGATCTGAGGACTACACTTTGAGAACCACTGGTCTAGATGATCTCTCCAAGACTGTCTGTTTCTGAAATGTTGGGGTTGTGTGACTGCGTAGAGCATGGAGTGCCATGGGGAATAGCCAGAGGAAATGGAAGGCCAGCTCTGAGCAGGTCTTTTAGCCAGAGTTAAAGTAGCATCCAGTGTGTGACCCAAGGGGCACAGAAAATTAGTTCCTTTTCCAGCCTATCATGAGCCTGAAATCTTTACCACAAGTCTCTAGGTTGGCTTAAGGTCCCTGTTAGAATGTAAATATGCTACCAGGGAAGAGATGGCATTATGCCTTCTTATACCACCATCAGTCATTAGTTTCCTGAATCCACTCCTCAGGTTCTGGAGGACTGGGATATAGAACAGACTGGTTTTGACTAGGTAGGACAAGGGCTGTAGCAAGACTTGCTTCTTGGACAAGGCCAGCCTAGGTAAGGTATCATAGGGGTGGCTCTAGCTAGCATGAGGACAGTAGGTAGCTAAAAGGTTGAATGGTGATGAAAACCAACCTTTTATAACCAGTTAATCTTTGAAGTGGTGTATGTTAGGAGAATATAAATGCTTATGGTTACTGGCAAAGTAGACTAACACCATACAATATGCAAAGTTCTAAGAGAGAAGAAAACACGGGGGCCACAGGAAGTGGCCTTAAGAGGTACAGAGGGTGAGGATTTTACTGCTCTGTCTGGCAATAGAATACAGGGACTACCCAAGGCAGAACTGTTTCATAAAGTTTGTCATCAGTGCTTTATCTATCCCTTTCTATTTATTGAAAACTCTCTATGTGCCAAATAATATACTAGATGCCTTTTGTGAGTCATTACCTCTAATATTCACAAAAATTTTACAGAATATTATTAATTGAATTTGGCATATGAAAAAACTGAGATTCAGAGAGGTCAAGTGGCTTGCTCATGGTCACACAACTGATAAGTACCAGAGTTGAGATTAAAATCTGTCTATCTAATACCAAAGATAGCACTTAAAAGTCAATTTTATTGAGTAATAATTTACATACAATAAACTGCACCCATTGAAAGAGTGCAATTTAATGAATTTTGACATATGAATATACTTGTGAAACCACCATCGTGATCATGATATAGGACATATCCATCATCTCCAAAAGTTTCCTCCTTCCTTTTGCAGTCCCTTCCTGCTCCCTGCCCAGCCTCAGGCAACCACTGATCTGCTTTCTGTTGTCCCAGATTAGTTTGCATTTCCTAGAATTTTATATCAATGGAATCATACATTATGTAGTATTTTTTTGTCTGTCTTCCTTCACTCAGAGAATTCTGAGATTCATCCATATTGTTGTATCTGTTAGTAGTTCATTCTTCTTTATTGCTGAGTAGTATTTCATTGTAGGGATATATCACATTTTTTATTCATTCACTTGTTGATGGACATTTTTTTTCCAGTTTTTGATTGTCGTGAATAAAGCTCTGTGAATATTTGTGTATAAGTCTTTGTGTGGACATATATTTTCATTTTCTTAGGGAAGTGACTTTTGATTTAAGCTCTGACATGTAAAGAAATTTGAAGTCATCACTCTTATCCTTACAGCAAGGAAAAACTGGACAAACCGAAAATCAATGACTTTTCTTGGACTTATCAGAGAACTGAGGTCAGATGGCAAGCTGCCACCCTAAAATCTGCAGAGACAGGTACACGTAGAGAGGTTTGCTTACGTGGAGCACTTGACTCCATAGTGGTAGGACCATTTACTTGGTTAGTAATTTTGACAAATTGCTAGAGGCTGTATGTGGTCTGGCATGAGAGTGAGAAACTCCTGGGGGCCACAATTCAAAGGGGGACCCCCACATTTATACAGGCTTTTCTTCCAGAAACTCTACTAGGTTCTCAAAGTGAGGATCTGAGAAAGCTGCCCTCATGGCCCTCACTGGGGAAAGGGAAGAGGAGCCATTGCAACACGCACGTGAAGCCTGCTCCATGTCAAAGGCCTCCTCTCCAGGGAAAAACCTCTGCTTTTGGGTGAACTGAAAGTACCCGACTTGGGAGAAGGAGATTGCTCCCTAACCCCATTCCAGCCAGCTCCAGCATTCCTATCACACTTAAAAAAAAGGCAGACAAAATAGCAAAACAGTCAACAGGGTACATGGTTTCAAGAAAATAGGTTGAGAATTCTGTAGCTAGGGAAGAGAGTAGGGGACAGGGTGAAAAGAAAGCTATGCTCCTGAAGGTGGGAGAGAAATACTTGTGAAGGCCACATTCCAGAGATGCAGGCCCACTGAAAGACTGAGACTTAATCAGAAGATTATAGAATGCTCCCCTCCCCTACAAACTACGACCGCACAAACCAGCCTCCGGTATACTAACAGTGGGTTAGAGCTGAAAGAGCTGCAAAACACGGATGCTGTCTAAGGAGGGGTACTTGGGGAAGACCAAAGTCAAGAGGAGACCAAAATAAGGACACTAGAGGAATTTGAAGCTCTAGTACCTATAGTTAGAACACACATTAAACATAGCCCAACTCCTAGCCATATTAACATAAATACACTACAAATCTATTTACTTGAGTTTCTATTGACACAACATGTCTGGTGTTCAACAAAAAATTAAAACGTATGCCAAAAGGCAAGGAAAAACAGTCTGAAGAGACAAAGCAAAGATCAGAACCAAACTCAGATATGACACAGGTATCAGAATCATCAGACAGAGAATTTAAAATAACTATGATTGATATGTTAAGGGCTCTGATGGAAAAAGTAGACAACAGGTAGGAATAGATGGGTAAGCAGAGAAATGAATATTGTAACAAAGAGTCAAAAGGAAATGCTAGAAATAAAAAACGATAACAAATGAAGAATGCTTTCAGTGGGCTCATTGGCAAACCCAACACAGCTGAGGAAAGAATCAGTGAATGTGAAGATAGGTCAGTAAAAACTTAGCAACCTGAAATGCAAAGGGAACATAATAATAAAAACAGAACAGAACATTTAAGAACTGTGGTACAATATCAAAAGGTGTAACATTTCTCTTAGGTAAGTACCTATGGTAGGCAGAATTCTAAGAGGGCCCCCAAGATTCCTGCTCCCTGGTCTACACATCCTGTATAATTCCCTCCATTGAATGTTCCTGGGACATGTGAATATGATGAGAGATCACTCCTATGATTAGGTTACATTATATGGCAAAGGTGAAGGGATTTTGTAGATGTAATTAAGGTCCCAAATCAGTTGACTTTGAGTTAATCAAATGAAGATTATCCTGGATGGGCCTGACCTAATCAGGTGAATCCTTAAATGGGAGTCTAATAGTCAGAGAGGTAATCTGCTGGCTTGGAAGAAGCAAACTGCCATGAGTTATGCAACTGCATAGATAGGAATTCTGTAAACAACCACATAATCTTGGAAAAGGGCCTCAAACCTCAGATGAGACTGCAACCCTGGTTGACACCTTGATTGCAGCTCTGTGAGACTCTGAATAGAGGACCCAGTTAAGTGACACCCAGACTCCTGAACCACGAGAAATATGAGATTATAAATTTCTAGTTTTTTTTAAGTTAATTTTATTGAGTTTATGATAGTTTACAATCTTGTGAAAATTCAGTTGTACATTATTGTTTGTCAGTCACGTTGTAGGTGCACCCCTTCACCCTTTGTGCCCATCCTGGAGATGGAAAGACATTCCATGTACATGGATTGGAAGAATAAACATAGTTAAAGTGTCCATTCTACCTAAAGCAATCTACAGATTCAATGCCATCCCAATCAGAATCCCAATGACATTCTTTACAGAAATAGAACAAAGAATCCTAAAATTCATATGGGGCAACAAAAGACCCAGAATTGCTAAAGCAATCCTGAGAAAAAAGAACACAGCTGGAGGCATCACAATCCCTGGCTTCAAAACATACTACAAAGC